>NC_056728.1:815121375-815128875 GCF_019279795.1 Protopterus annectens | reverse complement strand
AATGAATTCTCCAGGATATCCTCTTTCGAGAAACATCTTTTCTAACATATCACATTCTTTTGTAAAATCTTCATCAGTGCTTGTCATCCTTGACCCTCTGACAAACTGCCCCTTCACCAGGTTCTTCTTGCAGTAAATCGGGTGTGCACTGTCAAAGTGTAGGAATGAGTTAACATATGTATTTTTCCTATGCTCTCTAGTCTCAAGGGACCTATTCTTTTTGATAATTTCTATATCTAAATATGGAATACTATTATTTGAAGTGGCAGATGTAAACCTAAGGAAATCCGTTGTTTCACCTATATATTTAATAAACTCGTTCAATTTATCATAACCTCCAGTCCAAAAGATTATTATATCGTCGAGAAATCTTTTATACAGTTTACAATGTTTCACATAATCAGATTGAAAAATGAACTTTTCTTCCCAATTTGCAAGAACTAAATTGGAAAAAGTAGGTGCACAGGCTGCTCCCATTGCCACCCCCTGGATTTGTTGAAAAAATTCACCATTGTGTACCAAAAAATTATTTTTTAGCACTAAATCCATTAAGCCTGTGCACGCTACTTTTTCCTCAAATAACAATTTATTATCATTAAATATTTCCTCTTCGAACATTCTGATACCTGCCTCATATGGTATAGATCCGAACAAATCAACTACATCTATGGTAACGAATATCAAATCTTCATCATACAATTCTGGGACTAATTCTCGCAATAAGTCCCAAGAATCTCTTAAAATTGCTTTTTTGTTTTTCCATATGTGTTTTGCTTTTATGTCATCAAACTTGGCCAACGGGGTGGTTTTAGACCCTTCCGCTGATACTATAGGCCTAAGGGGGGGGTCAAAACTATTCTTATGTATTTTCGGTATGCCAAAAATAACAGGTATTTTAGGCTTATTTATTTTTAAGAAGGAAAACATTTTTTCATCAATGACAGTTTCAACTACCATCTCCTCTAGCACCATATCTATTCTTCTATAGGCTAGGTTGATCTCATTTCTAGAAACTACTCTATATTTAGTTTCATTCATTAATATCTCATTCATTTTTCCTTCGTATTCCATAACATCCATTATTACCACACACCCACCCTTGTCAGGCTTCATGACTCTGATTCCTTCATCATGTCTTAATTCATTTAATTTCTTTTTTTCTTCTGTATCCAAGTTATTCTTGTATCCTACCCTCTTATCAGCTTTTTAAATTGCCTTTTCCATTACACTTTAGAAGCCAATAAAACCCCTGGCTTAAACGAATACATTTCCATCCTACCATTATTAAAATTAAAAGCAGCTAAAACATGAGAGTAGAGGTAATAATAAAACAGACCAGCAGATGGCACTGTTTCATAGTGAATAGTAAAGGAATTTTTGGTAATTACTTTTGTTTCATATAAAACATACACTCGTTGGGAAACATACATAAATATGAATCATAAACTAACACAAACCAAAAGAATTTTTTTAAACTGTTTTTTAAAAAAGTTTTTAATATAACATCGATTTTTAGTATATTTTTAAAGTATTTATGAATAAAGATTATTCATTACAAATGGCGATATATAATTTTAATATTGATGAATTGTGAAATCTCATTTGTGCATTTAAAATCATAGGTATGAAATGATTGGTTAGGGTAGAATTAAATTAGTATAAAAAGGATGCTTGTAATACAGTTGATTTATCTGATGAAGTTCACTTTAGGACGAAAACGCAGGTGACCAAAAGCATTCATTTTGTTTATTTCTATTTGATTGTGTGGAGACGTAAATAAATTTTGAACAGTCAGCATCAACTCTCCTTTTTGACTTTTTCTTCTTACTTTTGGATTTTGGTGGTTCGGAGGAAATTGGCCGTTTGATTAGTTTATTGATATAGGATAGGCTATGGCTTTGGCAGCTTTTTGCAGATATTCTGCTGGTAGTTGGTCTTCTGATTGGCTTAAGTTTTTGTAGGAGGTTACAGATAAGGTGAGTTGGGACTGGTTACAAATGGAATATAGGAAGTGAGTTAGTAGCAGAAGTGGAGATTAGAACCATCCGGTGTTAATTGATTGGCCAGTGATTGGATGGCATCTGTGAAGAAGGTATTAAAGGCATTTGTTGTTTGTTTGAGATTTTCTGGATTAGCACCTGTGGGGGGTGGTGTAGTAGAGTGGCCAAGATGAAGAAGTCTGTTAATGCTAGCCCAGATCTCTTGTGGATTACTTTGGTGTGCCTGTTGGAGATGACAGTAAAAGTTTTTTTTTGTCTAAGGGTATGGCTTATTTTGTATCATTTCTCATTTGTTTGAATTTAAGTTGGTCTGTGGGTTTTTTGTGGATCTCCATAGAGTCCAGAATTTGTTTCTTAATATGATTTTATGTCTAGTTTCCTTAGTGAGCCATGGGGCTGGCTTTGACTTAGTTCTGTTAGTATGTTTTGGAGCATGATAGTCTAGGATTGTTAAGAATTTTGAGTTCAAGTAATTTACTGCATCTTCTACAGGGAGGTGTTTTATGGGTGACCAATCACATGCTGTAAGTTCAGTTTGGAAATAATCAGGATTAAAATTTTTATTGGAGCTCATTATTCTATAAGTGGTTGGGTTAGGAGTAGTAGTCCTATGCCTAACTATAAAGATGAGTGAGTGGTCACTTACATCTGCAGGAAGGGTTCCAGCCTTATACATTTGTTGGTGGTTATTTATCAGTATCCAGTCTAATGTACTCTCTTTATTATTGGGTTTGTTAATTCTGGTTGGGGAGTTGATCATTTGTGAAAATCCATATAGGTTAATGTGGGATGTTGGCTGATCATTTGTGCAGCTCTTCCAATCAATATTAAAGTCACCTAGGATTATAGTCTATTGGGGGAAACATGAAGAGAGTCCAGCAAGGATGTCTTCAAGGGTACATGTGTTATTGCCAGGAGGTAGGTAGATACAGCTTATAATTATTGATTTACTAGTGTTTAGTTGTAGTTTAGTGGCAAGGATTTCTACATTATTGTCAAGAGGTAGATGGAAGTCTACTGTGGTAATTTGTAATACTTCTTTAAAGAGGATAACTCCCCCTCCCTTTTTGACTTTACGGTCTGCTCTTAGGATATTGTAACCAGGTGGTAGAATTTCATTATCTATAGTTGAAGGTTTTAACCATATTTCTGACAAACATAGAATGTCAAAGGAGTGGACATCTAGGAGAGCATGGAGGTGGGCAACTTTGTTATTTATGCTACGTATATTAAGGTGAGCTATGAAAAGTGAGTTAGGGAGTCTGGGTGGGGGTAATACAAATAGAGGGATTAGGGCTTTGGAATTCAATATTAACAGTGTGTGTTGGGCCAGGATTGGGATGAATGTCCCCATCAGTTAATAGTTGAGTTTTATGACAGGGGTTGTGCAGGTCATTTATTTGGTTTAAAGGTTTTCTAGGTTTTAGATTGGCATATTTAATATGGGTTAATCTGTGATACTTTGGAAGTATGAAGGTAGGTAGTGATGTAATATTTATATGACTTTGGGATATTGTTGGTGTTATTATACTTGTTTGCTTATTGGGGTAGAAGAAATGGAAGTATTTAGAGTGTTCATAGAAGGTTAGTAGGTAGGATGCAGTTAAACAATGTAAAACAGTGACAATAAGAAGTAGTTTAATATTTAGTGGGAAAGGTAATGTTTGCATCTTGAGTGGTTTGAACTAGAGGGATGGTGTGTAAGGGGAGGAGTTAGGATAGATAAAGTTAGAGAGGGGTAATTAGGTTTTGTTAAGTGACTTAATTGAGTAGGAAGATATGATTGGTTGTGAGATGGAAGGGGTGTGGTTTAGAAGTATAAGTTTAGGGCTACTGGGGTTGGGTGGGTGGAAATTGGGGGTAGGGTAGGAGACAGGAGTTAGCCCACAGGGCGAATGGAGCAGGTCAGACCAAGGACAAGAGTGATGAGGGACAATGAGAGAAACAATCAGTGAAAGTGGAATGAAAGTTCCAGTAGGTAAGCTGGAGGTAAGGGACAATATGTTGTTGGAGGGAGAGTAGGAAAGGAGAGCAATACAGTGAGACTGGAATGTGTAGAGTGTGGAGGTAACAGGTAAGTAGTTAGGGGAAGCACTTTGATGCTAATAGAGAATACGGCAAGCTAAGTAGTGGGCAAGTGCTGCCATCTAGTGGGAGAACACTGTAATAGCAGTAGAGATTCCATGACGAGAGAAAGATAGAGCATAGTGAAAAGATAACTGGCAAAGTGGGCGAAATTAGGGCCTTGGTTGTAGTTAAAAATTATGGGGAGCAAAGTAGTAGAGTATGGCTGCTGGTAGTCCAGGCTGGAGTTAGACCTAGATAACATTTACCATGAACTAGAGTAAAAAAAAATAACTACAATTGCAGGAGGTAATGAACAGGATGTACATACATTGCTATGCTTATCTTGTTTCCTTAAGCAGCACAGCACAGTAGGTGGTTTAGGTTCTTCCCTGCGCTGGGGATGAAGCGTTAGAAAAAGAGTTTTTAAAATTCTATTTTTCTAGGTTGTAGGTAGCCAGCAGGTCAGGAGTGCTGGGGAGAAAACCGCTGACAAGTTGGAAAAAAGATTGCTATGCTTATCTTGTTTCCTTAAGCAGCACAGCACAGTAGGGGGTTTAGGTTCTTCCCTGTGCTGGGGATGAAGAGTTAGAAAAAGAGTTTTTAAAATTCTATTTTTCTAGGTTGTAGATAGCCAGCAGGTCAGGATTGCTGGGGAGAAAACTGCTGACAAGTTGGAAAAACGAGTGAGCACTCTTGCCTGGGACACGCAGCAGCCTAAAGCAGGAATATATGTGGGTATTTATATATATTCTGTATGTGTATATATTTGTACTTAGGAGAGGGAGAGGTATATCTCCATGTAATTATGGGTATATATATATATACACACACATACCGCTACATATTTACATCTACATCTGGTTATACCATTCTTTGCCATGCAAAATAGACTGTTCTGCAGTGAGACTCGTAGTGGGAGTGGCTGCTCATTGGGTGGTGGCTCTGCCCAATTAACACTATTGCTTACATCCTTGGGGCAGTCCAAATAGACCCACTCCAGCAAACACCTGCATGCCTAGACCCATAATTACACACCCATAGTTCCCCCACCCACACCTCCTCTACAGCACTCATCCTTACTCTGGGTGCAGGTTGGGTCTAACTATACCACTACACACTGCCCATTCTCCACTTCACGGGACCCATCTTGTACGTTGTCTTGACTCATGGGTCATCAGGCTTTCCCACCCTTGTAGTCCGGGTAAGTACAAACCCTGCCTTGGTGGGTCATCGCATGGGCTTTCTCCTATAACAAGACAATTTTTGAGGTGTCCCACAGGGGACGCTCCTGTCTCTGTTCCAAGATTAGACTTCTCGGGTCCACTGTGCCCCCCTGGTTATATCCTGCCTGTGGTCTGGGGAGCAGTGCATTGTTTACATTGTTTGTGGGTTTGTTTGTATGTTTACCCTGTCCAGCTGGGGGAGGGGTCATGCTATGTGTTACACATTTCTTGTTTGGGCCCCTTACCTCCATTGGCATGGCCTGTGAACATATGTCATTCTTAAGTGCTGTATCTTATCATAGCTATATATCTGTGCATATCTATGCACACACACCACATATATATATATATATATATATATATATATATGCCTGCATACATATATATATATATATATATATATACATATATATTGATATATTGCTCTATATATATCTAACGACATGTGGATGTATGGGTGTCTGCATGCGTATATATGTATATGTGGGTATTTATTTATATGTATATGTATGTAGACATTTGTACTACAGAGAGGGGGGAGGTATATATCTATATAGTTATGGGCATTTATATGAACACATATACCTCTAAATCTTTAGCTACATATCCGGTAATGTTGACTGGTATTGCTGGATACTGTGTTTTGTGTGCATACCAGCCAACCTTGTGTGCCACGTATGCTTTGTGATACCTATGACCGACTCCGTTAGTGTACACAGAGTCACACGTGACACCGGCCATTGGTTACAGTTTGCTTACGGCACTTTCAAGCGGTTGTAAGCGGGTTTGCGCAGAGGTAAGCACTGCTGACTTCCGGTCAGTGTCTTACATGCAGTTAGCATCTCCTTTGCTTAATCTGTGTCAGCGGTGCTTCACCCTGCCAAAACATACTTGCTCACACTTACTAGTACTTACATATGTTTACTACTGCTTATCTGTGCTTATGCCTGCTTACTGCTGACTTATTCATTATGGTACTGACTCTTCACATGTGCATTTCATGCAGTACTCCAGTTCACATTTAAATGTTATTTAGTAGGTTGTGCAGCAATAAAATGTGAATAAATGTTTGTATACAGATTTCACATGGAAAATGGCATGTGCTGCAGTGGGACACGAGCTGGGAATGCCTCCCCATTAGGCATGTGCTCTGACCACTCCGCTATTGCTGTGCTGCTTAATTTTCTATATCTTCCTTGTTATCCTCATCAGCCTTTTAAGCTGCTTTAATCATAGCTAAGCGATGGGCACACCCACACACCTATGGATATCTGTACTCGGAGTTTTATACATAAATACAGGGGTTAATTCTTTTTATTTTTATGTCCTGTTGCTGTTGTACACATGGGGGACTATTGGTGGGGATATGCGGACACCGATGAGCAGTCTCACCTAATTTATTTACAGTTTCTGCTGTTGTACTTTGCAGGGGCGTGTTTATTCTGAGAGCTCTGCTCTCAGACATGCCCCCTGCACTCGTCCACACTCTTTGTAGGATTAGGAGGTCATGCAGCGCGCCTTCATTAATATGCTTGGTGCGCTGCCGTCCTCCTCCTAAACTGCCGCTTCTGTGCAGCACTAGACTGGTCTTGCATGGAAGATTAGTGAATCCGGGGGTTTGTCTCTGCCACTGTGTGAATCATCATCTCTTACTGCATTGTGACCTTTAGTGTTCTGCTCTTGCATCTACACTGAATTTGTTTTATTGTTCCCAGTTGTTCTGAAGAAGATCTTCCCAATACGTTACATTGATGAAGGGACACAACTTGTAACAATAAATTGCAATTTTTGTTTTTACACATACAACACATTTTAATTTGTCTCAATAGTTTCAGTACATGACTAGAGTCAATAATAAAGCACTTAAATGAGACAGTAAACTTCTCATATCCCATTATCTGAATGCATTTTCAGAAGTGATGTTACACTCAGCCTTGGTATACTGTTTAAATAAAATAAATGCATTCATTTCATACATAGCTTTGCAGCCCAGTGATTTTTACATTGGCCATGCAGTTGCTTTTTTTTTTTTTTTTTGCACCCAGTAAATAAATTTTGCCCATAGTCTCAACTCAACTCATTTCACAAACAGAAAATTTTCTGATTTGTGTGGGTCATTGAAAGAACTATTCAGATTACACTTTGCAAGGTCATTAGACTTGTTTGCATAAGTCATTTGCAAAACATTTCTTTATCCCTTTTTACTTGAC
>NC_056728.1:815036375-815118875 GCF_019279795.1 Protopterus annectens | reverse complement strand
GCTAGAGAAAATCAAATATTACTATTTCCTTTAGCAAGCCCCCCTGAAGCCCCCAGTGCGGGAGGGACAAGTCCCTAACATCCCCTGAACTTATATGCACAAATTTCAAGACTGCCATACCTTAGAGGAAAGGGAATACTCCAGGAAATGGTGATTCATATTTACTATATTCAAAGTCCATATTTTCATTCATTTAGGCTTAATGTTCTGAGACTCACACCGATCAAGCTCAAAATACTAAACAGTTATCCCATTTGTAACTATAACAATTGTTTTTTTCTTTGATGTTTACAGGATGTTTCCTCTTAACACAATTGGTCCTGTTGGGCTAGTGTTCATTGCATTGCAGATGTTTTTTAAGCACAGATCTTATCAGTTTTGAAGTCAAAGCAAATGATGACATCTACGTAATTGAAAACTGCAAATTGGCCAAGTCTTATGAACATGAAAGTTGTAGTGACTACTGTGACCCTCTTTTGACACCATATGCCATTTGTTGTGCATGGGTTCAGTTACAGTTCATAGGCTCCTTTTAGATTAGTGGTAAAACATGGACATCAAGTCAACAAGTAAGCAAATACTTTGTTTATTGCCATAACAGTAACTGCCTAAACAAGACAAAATAATGTGACATATTGCATGCACTATAGCCTTATGGAATTCTTAAAAACATACTGCATCATACATTACTGGCAGAATATGGATGATAGGCACTGTGTGTCCAAAAGGCTTGTGATGTAAATGGGTAGGTAGTTTAACTGTCTAGTACTCTGTTACTAATGAAAGGTAGAAACTAAGAAACAGAAGTCTGTGGATGGTGGAAGATATAAGGGGGAAGCACTTTTAGTAATATGGAAGGTAATGAATCTGCAAATCCTAAACAGAAATTTTGCATGGTTATGGTGTTTTGAAAGTTACTAAAAGCAAATAATTGTCGTATAGTCAAGTTTATGGATGAGAACATTATTTGCAATGTCAGAATATTTTTCAGAATTAATCAGATGAGTATGTATGCTTATTTTATTTTAGCTACAGTAATAGATACATGGCTGAGGAAGTGTAAGGTGAGGCCAAGGTGGAGGCCTAGACATTTATAAATATTTATTTTTGTAATTGCAGTGCTCCATCCATCTTAGATATAAAGGGATGTTGTGCCATTCATTTAAGACATGGTGCCAAAAACACATACTTTAAGATTCAGAGGCCAAAAGTAGAAGTTCTTAGAGTCAAAGATTCATAGATATTCCAGGTCCACTGAGTCTTATGATCATTCTTGTCTAGCTATTATCATCCCTCTGGCAGTACTTCTTTTTTCCAGAAGGGCCATACCAATCAATCCTCAGTAAATATGTGGATACCCACCCAGTCATCTAGCTTATGTTTAAAAGAAAACCATGAGTTGCACTGATTAACATGAAAATGTTTATTCCAGAGGTTTCGGAGGTGCTAGTTTATAAACTTTTCCCTCCACTGAACTTTATTTATTGGTTGATGAAGATTTGGTCGCTGGTTCTAGTATTGGTAGATATACTGAATTTGTGGAGAAATGGAAGTTCCAAGACTATTCAGGTCTCTAATGGTAAGTGAAACAGAGATCTCTCCTAAAAAGTCTATTAAGACACCGAATAAAGGGATAGCGCTGCCAGCCTCTCTTGGTAGCTCAGGGACTTTACGCCTGCAATCTTTTTGCTTAGGAACCTTTGGGGTCTTTCTAACTGATTGATATACTTATTGAAATACATCCCAAGGGAACAGTATACTTAAAACTGGCCTGATTAATGCTGATTACATCTTTAGACCTGCATGATATTCTGTTGGTGATTAGCTGTGCTAAATACAGGAAAAATGATTGCTTAGTCATCCTGGAGACCTGTTTTAAATGATGAGGGCTAGGACTACCCCCAGAAAATAAGGCAGTCATTGACATAAAGTGTGAGACTTGCTGTAGTGTTGGAAGAAGGAAGACCATTAATGCAGAGCAAGAAGAAAATAGGTCTGTGTGTGTGTCTGTGTGTGTGTGTGTGTGTGTGTGTGTGTGTGTGTGTGTGTGTGTGTGTGTGTGTGTGTGTGTGTGTGTGTGTGTGTGTGTCTGTGTATATGGACCCTTTGGGGACCCTGATACTGGGGAACTTTGGAAGGCTAAGCGATCATCAACCTGCACTTGAACTGAGCAGTTGGAGAAATAGTTGGTAAACCACAGGATAGTGTTAGGAAAACATATCTATTTACGTTTGTTAATTATGGGTAGGCGACTGACTTGAATGAAAACACTTTAGATGTCAATGAAAAGTGCATATGTAAGAAGGCCTTTGTCTATGTTAGGAAAGATATGGCCCATGGCTAGATATAGAACAATAGTCATGTTAAAAGTGGGTTGACATCAGTGCTTGGAATTATTAAGGGTACATCAGTCATCAGTGTAAGTGAATGTTTGTTTGCTTGCTGGTTTGGAATCATGGAAGAACTGCTACAGGTCTGTACTGATTTCAGGAAGCTGATTTACTCACCTTGGCAGTGCCATGATTTTGGTGTGTAAAATACCAGTAGCAAGAAAGAGGTTGAAAATTTGTGATAGAAGCTTAGAGATTTAAGAGGAGGTAGTATGGTGTGCAAGGCTTCATTGTTAAATGGGGAAATTCTTGCAGTTTTACACTGAGGTAGCCCTAAAGTAAAATGTGGGCATGCCTGCCAAAAAGTTATAGTTATGTTTTACAAACTGTTGGACATGAAGTGGTGATCGTGAAAGGAGAAGAGGGAAATGTATCCACAAAAAGTCCTCTAGAAAGTTAGCTCTAGTTACTGCGGAGGAGAAGTTATTTGGAGACGGGAAGAATTTCACTGTGGGGTTGTTTCTGCTGTTTCAATGCATTTATGCTCCTTTATGACCATGTAGTGATTTTATTTCATTACAGTAGGACTTAAGGTTAGAAGAATGAGTACTGGAATGGACACATTTGCTTTGAATAACTGATGATGCAGATTAGTTGAAATTGCAAAATGTGGGTCTGCTGTTTCAAGGCTGAAGTCACCTAACAACAAGAAGTTATGGTTAATGGTCCTTTGATTTAACATGCTTAAGAGGGTAATAGAGATGCATGTGGTAATGGGAGTGGAATGTAGGTTACACAGATGTAAAAATTAGCTTTATTACCTAATTTTATAAGGATTACCAGACAGTTTGGAAGTGTCACATCTTTGCCTGTTACCTAGTCTGTTTTTACAGAAATCAAAATAAAAGTGACGGAAGAGTTGACAAAATGTGGGGTAGTTTGAGCCAAGTGTCAGAAAGGTCAAGAACATCTGAGGTGTGAGTGAAAATCCTTGATTCAATGAGGTCTAGTTTACTGTTTGTACTACTGTTGTTAAGGTGGGCAATTTTCAGGCCCTTAGATGTTTCTGTGAGATTTTTATTAATGGGGTGGGTAAGCTGAGAATATTTAAGAAGGCCATTGAAATAAGGTGAAGGCTGAGGCCATGGGTAGGTGTTATAATACTAGATATTAATGAGATAGAAGTCAGGAAGAATAGCGTTTTGGGGATTTATAGTAAGATGGCATAGATACATTTAGAGAAAGAACCTGTTGTAACATGAAAGATAACATAAAGGATAGTTTTTGCTAAATGGAAAAAATAGTAGTCTAGGTTGGTGATGTGAAAACATGCACTGAAATAGGTGGTAAAACATGTGAAGTGATAATTAGGGTGCTGCAAAGAGATATAAATATGATTGCTATAGGATGTGGGAGACATTGATGAAGGTATGTATGGTTGAAAGGATTGCGGGAGGTACAGTAAGGAATAGGCTGTAAATCAGTTGATTTAGTATGATGGGAAGAGAAGAAAATAGCGTATAAAGAAAGGGACATAAATGTGTGCAGAATTAAACAAATTGCACTTTATTCATCTGCTTTTACTGCATTTGTGTTTCTTCCTTCTTTATTTTGCTTTTGCCTCTTCTTAAAAGTACTCAATTTTATTTATTCTGCTGCATTTATCATTGCTTGGTAGTAGCCTGAGTAAATTGTAACTATTATTCTAAGTCTTTTGGTTTAAGCACTTGGGCTTCATACCAGTTATTTTACATTAAGAAGGTTTGTGGTCTGCACTGTTGTGGCAGGACAGGTAGATTACATCCTTCTAAGCTGGGAATTGCTGATTGAATGCTCAGTGTCTGCTATTCTAAAAGTGTATTAGTTCTGGTTTAAGCACTTGGGCTTCAGGGCAGTTATTCTACATTAAGAAGGTTTGTGGTCTGCACTCTTGTGGGAGGAGAGGCTGGATAATGCCCTTCTGAGCTGGGAATTTCTGGTTACAGGCTTATTGTGCCTGCTTATTTGAACTGCTTCTTTCTGAAATTGGTGCGCCTTGTTGCTGTAACATAGACCAGATTCAGGCCTGCTGAATCTAGCTTTGTTTGTATAACTTGAGCACTGATCCAGGCCATCTTTTTTTGGAGAAGGTTCCCCTGCACCCTAGTGGCAGGAGTGTGCAGTTAGAACTTGTCTGATTGAAGACTGCTAGAACAGGTCTCAGTTTTGAGCTTTTTTCTGGTTAATTGGGTAACTTGTTTAAATCAGTTTGTTTGTTTTCTATTGTTTTATATATTAAAAAAAAATGCATTTTATTCATCTGCTTTTACTGTATTTGTGTTTCTTCCTACTTTATTACTAGGGGCATTGACTACAACTCTGATATGAGATATATAACAATAAGTATCCTTTTCTGTGCATTTAAAGTTTTTTTTATTGTATCTGCTTTATTTTCTGAAAAAAATATATACTTGTTTCCCGCCTTTCTAAGCTAGTATAGCCCAATTTTCAGGTTAGTGCTGAATTCAGGGCTGTGTTACAAATCTCTGTGTTTGCCCATACCTTACTTGGATAGAAGGAAGTTTCTCTATTCACCTGTGAGAGACGGGAGCTTTGAGCAGCCTATCTGTCCCTGGAGGAGTGGTTTCAGCCCAAACATTAGTAGTTTATTGGCCATTTTAGGCTAATTTCTCTTTCATTTCCCTGCTATAAAAAACGCATTTGCCCAGTTTTGCGCACCGGGCAGCGCCGGTTAGCTAGGGTATAACTATTCTCGGCTCCACAAAGTGTCCTCTTCAATTTTTTCCTTGGAATTAGACAAACTTTCAACTTAAGCACTCAATCCATTCATTTCTCAGCTCGGCACTTGCTCAAAACTCATAGCAAGCACTTATAAACCCTAGCACCAAGCCCCCCCCATACTGTACAGAAGGACAAGGCTTTCTATTCAACCTTACCAGCCAATCAGTAAAACAGTTCACTGTACCTATCCAGGCATGTCCAAAGGGCAGTTTCAGGTGTACTTTTTAGTCCAACTGATGAATCTGGGCATTTTGAGGCAATATTACAGCTGCCTCCTGTACACAGACAACCCTCTCCTCCTACCACCAAACACTAATACATGCGAGAGATGCAATTATACAGCCAAACTGGAGGCTAAGCTCTCTCAACCCAAGACTGGATCAGACAGTCAAGAGGAGAAGGGAAATACTTGCATCACGCCACCAGTCTCACATAGACCCATTAAACCAGCACCAGCAAAAAACACACATAAATACACGAAAACATACTCAGATGCTCTAAATAAAAATCTGCAAAAGCAACAGAGACCTCCAAAGCAGACATTCAAGCAACCTCCACCCCCCCAACACAAACCCTGAAACACATACTTCACAAAATCAGTGTGCCATGCAATCACAGCCCTTAAGGCAAAATAACATACTCAACACACTAGTAATAGGTGACTCTATAGTCAGGCACACTAACATCCCACTCACTAGGCTGAACAAGGAGAAGGTTACAGTTAGCTGCCTGTCGGGTGCCAGGATCCACCACATAACACAAGCACTCACTCTAAAACAAGTACAAATATGACTCTGTCATTGTCCATTTCCGGCTCCATCATAGACTGGATCCTTACCAATTCTCCCCACCAATACCACAATCCCACCACCTTACCTGACTGCCTCAGTGATCATCTCCCTACCATCATCTTAAGACACTACTCCCATATTCCTAAACCACACCTTATCAAAGACTGTCGAAAACTATCGACTTTCAATTCATCCTAATTTAACTCCATTCTCCACAACATAGATTGGTCCATCCTAAAACACCTCCCCCTAAACGATGCTGTAAGGACTTTCAATGGCATCTTCATGAACACTCTAAACTCCTTAGGTCCCTCTAGGAAGATCAGAGTAAAATTAAACCATGCTCCCTGGCTCTCCAAAGAGACTAGGTCCCTTATGAAACAAAGAGATCATGCTTGGAAAACCTGGACTAAAACTAAACAACCACCTTTTCTTCAAAAATACAGACAACTGAGGAACCTTGCAAAAAACATACAACTAATGAGAAAAAGTTATACTATAGCTCTGCTCAGCTTAACAACAAATCCAATCCTCTAAACTTTTGGTCAGCTCTCAACAACATCCTCTATCCTGGAAAGCCCTCTAATCCCTCCCCATACCCTAACTCTTCCTCTCAGGAAACAGCTACCCTCCTGAATAAACACTTTATCTCTTCCATTCAAAATCTGGTAACCTCTAAGCCAAACTCTACTTTGACACCCACCTCTCCAAGTCCCACTAACACAACTTTGTTTTCTTTTGAGCCAGTTCCCATTACTTACATAAAATCTCTACTACTCAAGCTAAAACCTTGCTCTCCTTCCACTGACAATCTATCTCCTACATTCCTCAAACTTGCTGCTGACTCAATTGCCTATCCTGTATCTATACTAATTAATCGATCTATTCTGGAATCAACTGTCCCCACCCTTTGGAAATCTTTCTTCACTATCCCTCTTCATAAAGGTGGAAACTCCACTGACCCCTCAAACTACTGACCTGTTGCCATTCTGTCCCCCCTCTCCAAGATATTAGAAAAATGTATTCACTCACAGCTTCTCAATCACCTCCTCACACACCACTTACTTACCCCTACCCAACATGGATTTCGTCCTCACCAGAGCACCACCACTGCCCTCCTCTCCTTCACTCATATAATTGCAGAGGCCCTAGACAACAATAAACTCATTTCCTGTCTCTTCCTAGATCTCTCCAAAGCCTTTGATACTGTCTCTCATCCTCTACTACTATCCAAACTCGCCAATATCCACCTATCCCCCTCCACACTTGCCTGGTTTAATAGTTACCTATCGGGCAGGGAACAATCTGTCAAATGTCTCTCATCCTCCTCACCTTTCCTTCCCATCTCCACTGGTGTTCCCCAAGGCTCCATCTTGGGACCCCTTTTGTTTAACATCTTCACCAATGATCTTTACACCTCATGCAAAGAATCCTCCCTTATTCAGTATGCCGACGACTCCACACATATCCATCTCAAATAACATTCCTGAACTACACTCCCTGACCCAACAGGCCCTACTATCCACTGAACAATGGCTCTCTCACAACCTATTGATCCTAAATCCCAAAAAGACCAAACTCCTACTTTTCCTTCCACGTTCTCTTTCTCATCACAAAACCTCCTTTTTTATTACATCTTCTAACAATACAAGCATCCAACCTGACACCCACACAAAACTCCTAGGGGTTATTATCGATGATGAACTCAAGTTCAACCTACACATACTCCAATGTATAAAAAAACAAACCAGAAACTAGGTCTACTATATTGGAACAAAAAATTCCTAACCCCTGAATCTAGACTTACCCTGGGCCAGGCACTCCTCCTCCCCTCCCTCTTATATGCTGCCCCAGTTCTTACCAATATCCAGGCCTCCACTCTAAACAAACTGCAACAGACTTACCATAAAATAGCCAGATTCATTACTAACTCCCCATACAACTCACACCACTGCATTTCTTTAAACTCTCTTCAATGGCTTAAACTTCTCCAGTTTCTGCTATCTTATCATTTTCATATGCTACACTCTATTCTTTATAAATCCTCCTTCTGTCCATCTCTATCTTCCTTAGTCTCCATCTACATCCCATCCCGGACCCTCCATACTTCTAACCAACAATTACTTGATATCTACCACCCAAAAAGGTCAGTAGGCAAACTACTCTATAAACACTCCCTTGCCCATGCTTGGAACAAACTTCCCCTTGACTTACGATCAATCTCCCACACTTCACACTTTAAAAATGAACCTGCCCTTGCCATGACCCTACCTAGTCTTCCTTCCCTTTATGTACCTCAAAAGGACCATACTTAGTACCTCATTACACCTCTCTCTCCAATGTGTCTACTATGCATTTGCACAATTTTATACAAACAAAAAATGTTTATTGTTGACCTATTGAACTATATCAATGTAAAATTGTTACTTAGCTTCTTTTTAATGCAACTTTAACTATATGCATATAACCCAACATATGTGAATAATTTTGCTATAACTGCTATTATATCAATATTGTTTAAAATTGTACTTGTTTTTAAATGTATTACTGGAGCTTTTCTCCTCGGGTCTCCACTGAAAATGGGCCACAAGCCCAGTTGGACAAACCCGGTTAACAAATGTCAATAAATAAATAAATAAATGTTGGTTTGAATGACCTGAGCCGTACCTCCCTGGACTACATGAAAAGAGACATGGAAGAGCTCTTTGATCACATAGCCCAGGCCGGTATGACCCTGAGTAGCATCCTGCCCTCACCAAAAATGATACCACGGTATAAAGAAAGAATTATCAATTTCAACAATTGGCTAAATTTCTGGTGTCATTCAAAGGGGATCCAGTGTCTGTCTGCCTGGGATGACATGCTCGACAAGCCATGCTGCTTTGCTAGAGATGGCTTGCACCTGTCACCCTTAAGCTTTCAAATACTGGCCAAAACTCTTGCCACCCTCATAGTGCCTTTTTTAGGCAAGGCTCAAAAGACAAACCCACTGCCGTAAATATCACAAGTAACAAAAAACTGAGGGTAATGCTACTCAATGCCAGAAGTCTAAACCTCAAAATGCACGCACTCGAGGCACTACTCAGTATGGAGAAAATTGATATATGTGCAGTAACATAAACTTGGTTTAAGGCTCCAGATAGCACCCCGGCACTACCAGGCTACAACTCATACCATACATTTCGGACACAGAACCCGGACCAAAATACAAAAGGCGGGGGTGTATCCATATTCATCAAGGATAATCACACCTCCAGGTTAGTGGCATAGCACGATGCTTCAGTGATAATCCACATGCAACTAACAACGGGCAAAACTGCAATTCAAATTGTAGCTTGCTACAGATCACCCACCATGTCCCAGGACCCCCATTTAGCATTTCTGGTAACACTGAGAAACATAAAGGTCCTACCAAACACCCTAATATTGGGTGATTTCAATTACCCAAACAGTAACTGGGAGAACTACTCATGTACTAACTCCCTTGCCCAACATTTCCTAGAATTTATAAACTCAAACACTCTGGAACAACTGGTCAACACTCCCACCAGAGGTGACAACATATTGGACCTGGTCATCACCAACATGGGCGACCGGTGTTCCACATTGGAGGTCAATCCTCGCTGGTTAGATATGACCATAAACAAATCACTCTGGATATCCACATTCTGCCCCCACCCCTGACCAAGGAAACCACAGTGAAAAACATTTCAAAAGTAAACTTCATGTTACTTAAGATCAAAGTGGAAAGTTTCAAAGCCCCCATGCAAAAGGATAACATTGTTCAAGCTGCAAAATCCTTTATTAATGCATTCTATGGGCACCTACAAGAATGCATGGATCATGCTATCCCAAGCAAAACCAAGACTCACTCCTCCAAGAAAAGGAAAGCAGTCTAGTGGACCCCTGCCATAAACAAGCTATACAATAGAAGGAGGAAACTAGTACAGAAAAAAGTAAAATCCCCAGAAGGGAAGACATCCCTGATCTGTATCAGCAAGAAACTATGATCCCTCATAAAATCATCCAGGGCGAGCCTCAAAAGAAAAATTGCCAAGGACTCCAAAGATAACCATAAGGCATTCTTTATGTCAAAAATCTAAGTGGCAATGCTCAGATCTGCTCGGAGTTAGTGCAGAATGGCACAAAATACACTGAACTGACTGATATTGCCAACATCCTGGCAGACAGGTTCAGTGCAATCTTCACACCCCCTCTCACCCACAAAAGGGCCCATAACCATGCCAGAAGAATATAGAGCCCCTGAGATCACAGACACTCAGGTTAAAACAGCCATCTCCAAAGCCAAAAACACAGCATTAGTGGGACCGGACGGTGTCTTAGCCTGCATCCTACACGAGTTCAAAGATGAACTAACCCCTCACCTAAACACACTGTTCAAACTCAGCCTCTCCACAGTCTACGTACCCATAGAGTGGCACACAGCAAGGGTTATTTCACTCCACAAAGGTGGAGCCACAACAGCCCCTGGGAACTATTGCCCTATAAGCCTGACTAGCTTGGTCTGTAATTCTATGGAGCGCATCATCATGGAACTCATTAACAGAGACATTGGGAACCTCCAAACCTGCAACAGCTGGAAAGACCACAGAAGTACCTCACCAAGAGGATCACTGGCCTCAAACAGATGCCCTATGCAGCTCGACTGAAGAAACTCCAGCTGTACTCGGTTGCATACCGCCTACTCAGAGGTGATCTCTGCCTGACATACAACCCAGAACTGATGGACATGCTCCACCTAAAGAAAACCATATCCCCTCGAGCCACATGCTTTAGGGATCTAAACCTCACCACAACAATAAATAGGATGTGCTGGAGGGATAGATTCCTGTCCCAGAGACTTCCCATGCTTTGGGACAAGATTCCAATCTACATTAGGCAGAGCTCCTCGCTAACACTCTTCAAGAGAAACCTTGATGAGTGGATGGGAAACAGAAAGTTTACCCCAGGGATCACTTCAGTGGCTCTGCTGCACAGAGGCACAGGTAACTAATCTAAGGGTGTGGCGAAAGCCAACACATTCTGGCTAGGTTTATAAATGCCTTTGGGCAGATAGCCTAGTACCTACCTATGAACCTATAAGATAAGTGGTAGCAAACTCTGAGAAATGTTAAGATGAGGATACCTTCACAGGAAGATGAGGAGTTGCTGAACTCTCATGGAAATGTGCATTTCCACATTGAAGGAAGCCATTGATCCCATGGTAGTGAGAGATCCAACTTTTGCTGCAGTTTGACATTCCGAAAGCAGAAGGTAAAACTGAAGCTATTGTAGCCAGTGAATTGGGAAATAAAATTAGCAGTATATTTTCCATTGAGAAATGTGTATGGCTTTATGCTAACATGAATTAATATTAATCAGTGCCTGTAGAGTTGTCTGGCAGTTAGTGCAGAGGCTTAAGGTTATGGGCTGTTAATCAGCTACTTCCTATGGTACAGAGTTTGATTGCCACTACCTTCATTTGTCTATTGTGTGACCTTGAGCAATTCACTTAATGACAGTTTTGAAACTGGAGTAGGCTCCTCAGTGGTCTCCTAGGGCACATGCCAAGTAACTACCTATGAAATTTTAGGTTTTGGGAGATATTCACAAACATTTCAGTGTAGAGATTTCTAATACAAGTTGGTGCTAGTTTATACGCAGAACACTAACCACTTTAGCATTTTGGAGACTACACAAATAAGTTCCCACATTTTTTATGTTAATCCAGTTTGGAATCTTGTTTGTGTTTTAGATATTCTTAACAACAACAACAAGGATTAAAACTATACAAAAAAACATAAATATGAAAAGATGCTTGGGTTGTATTATATACTATATGTCAGAAAGTGGCAATGGTAAAAGGAGGAAGCAGCAGATTTGCAGATGAGTTTACTTGGAATTTCCCAGTAAATAAATAAATAAATAAATAAATAAATAAATAAATAAAAGTAAATAAATAAATAACCAGAATGCAAGGGACATTGAATGTATTGTTGCTAAACATTTGGATGTGTTAACACATTTTCCTGAGATTAATAAAATCATTCCCAATAAGCCTCAGTCTGTGAACAAAAGAAATTGCAATATTAAAGAGATTCTAGAAAAACTCCTTCGGTAAACAAAAATAGTTCCAACATGAAAAAAGACACGTTTAGATGTAGGGCCTGTAATCAATGCCAGTACCTGAGTGACACCAGACAGTTTGACATCTAGAAATCTTGTACTAAAATCAAGTGGTCACGATAATTATAATAGCAATGGAGTGGTCTATTTGGCATACTTTCAAAGCTGCCCTAGGTTTTGCATAGAGAAAATTGGGTGAGTGTTAAAGAAAAGGATATATGAACATATGTATGATATCAATCATGAGGTTGAGACAAATACTTTATATAGGCAAAATAACAATTTAATTTGAGCTTTTTCAGCATTTTTTTGTATTGGAACAAATACCTTTTAATGCCAGGGGGTATCCTGGGAGACCAAGATAGAGCATTGGAAGCTCTACTGACAGCTGAAATTGGAAATACCCCCCCCTCCAGTTTAAATGATAACATTTTGATTATGATTGTATTAAAAATGTTATTTGCAAGGCTGTGAGCTTTTGGTATAAGTTTATGTGACATGTTGGTCAATCTGCCTGATTTGTAATTTTGAGAGTATTTGGTATTTTTTAAATATTTTAACAATTTAAAATCATAATATTATTACTAATATTTTTAACATATATTTTGTGGCATATAATTAGGTTGTAATACTTTTTTATAGGTTATTGAACATAATTAGTTTCTTTGTGAGGCTCTGTGACTAAATCTGTGTTTTGACTGGGGATATGTATCTCATGGGTTTGGTGGATATAGTATAAAAGGAAGACACTATATTTATTGTATAGTTCTAATGAAGTCTTTATTGTGTAAGAAGAAAGCACTCAACTTTTGAATGAATTCTAAAACTTCAGCCCCTGATGTCTCAGTATATCATGCACAGTTTTGGCTCATTTGGTTTACAAGAATATCTGAATGCACCTGTTATAATAATATATAATTAGTATACCACTACAGAAAGTAATTTAACAAACCTCAAACCTAATGACTTTACTACCATCACAGTAGTAGCCATATACATTCCACCAGGGGACAACATCCCCTTAATGGAATATATACTGTCATATCTCTCCCTAAATTTCCCTAATGAAACTATCCTTCTTGGGGACGTAAACATTAATTGGCATAACCTTAATAATCCAAACCCTCAACAACACGTAAACCTCCATGGATTTACACAACTAATCTTCAAACCTACCCATACTAATAACTCTCATTCTTCAAGCTGCTTGATAGATTGGATACTTGTTTCTAACCCCAGCTAACACCTTAACCCTGAAACTCTACCTGATGCCCTGAGCAACCACTCATCTATAAAAGTGCTATGATACATCACCCACCTCCCCAAACCACACCAGCTTATCACCTGCCGTAAACTTTCAACCTTTAACCCAGACACTTTTAAAACCCTCCTCTCTAGAATTAACTGGAATTTCCTTACTCAGCTTCCACTCAGTGAAGCGGTAAATGCCTTCAACTCAACTTTCCTAAATATTTTAAATTCTCTAGCCCCACTGAGAAAAGTTTGATTAAAGGCAAACATTTCACCCTGGCTAACTAAAATCACCCATACCCTTATGAAATCCAGAGATAGGGCATGGAAAACATGGGTACAAACCAAACTTCCAGTTGACTTCCTAAAGTATAAAGAACTTAAAAATCAGACAAAAAAACTTATCAACAAAGACAAAAAAGACTTTTATTATAATACCCCAAAAACAAAAGCTGATCCAAACAAAATTCTGGAATGCTATAAACCAAATACTACATCCAGGTAACCCAACTTCACCAAACCCATGTCCTGACAAGTCACCTGAAGAAACTGCCAATACCTTCAACACCTACTTTATTGAATCCATTTCCAAACTATTTAACCCCAACTTCTCAAACAACACTTCAAACCTCCCTATACACCCCTCAACCACTATCTCAGTAAACTCCCTCTCTCTCAGACCTGTCTCCACTGACTATATTAGAACTCTACTGTCAAAGCTCAAACCATGCTCTGTATTAACACACAATATTCCTTCTTACTTTCTCCAGATTGCTGCACACTCCATTATTATGCCTGTATCTATACTAATCAATCGGTCCATCTATGAGTCCTTCTATCTGGAAATAGTTTTACACTCTTCCTATTCATAAAGGAGGTAACTCCACAGAAATATCTAATTTCAGACCTATCACTATCCTCTCCTCTCTCTCCAAAATCCTTGAAAAATGTATACACAAACAAGTTATGCATTCTCTCTTACAAGAAAAACTTCTCACTCCAGCACAGCATGGCTTCTGTCCCAAGTATAGTACAACCACAGCTCTACTATCATTTCTCAACACCTTAGCCCTGGCTAAAGATGATCACAAACTCATATCCTGTCTGTTCCTTGACCTTTCTAAGGCTTTTGACACTGTCTCACACACTCTGCTACTTAGTAAACTTGTAGACCTAAACTTCTCCCCTGATAGACTTGCATGGTTCTCTAGCTATCTCTATGATAGGCTGCAGTTAGTACGATGGTACTCAGGTCTATCTACCCTCCTCTCTTAGTAAGAACTGGTGTTCCCCAAGTTTCCGTTCTTGGACCTGTACTCTTTATTATCTTTACCAACTCACTCCACTCCTCTTGTCCTCAATCTAACATTGTCCAATACGCAGATGACTCTACAGTCATAACTATTGCTAATCCCCTCTTAGAACTCCTAACAAATATCCAGACATCTTTCAACTCAGTAGAGACATGGCTCACTAATAATCAGCTTATCCTCAACCCTAAAAAGCAAATTTACTACTCTTTCTACCTAAATCTGCAAACCACATTAAACTTTCATTCTCCATAAGGTCCCTAAACAATACTCCTATAGAAGTCGAAACTAGCACAAAACTCCTTGGGATTACCGTTGATGACCAACTAAAATATGATCCTCACATTCACAATTGTATCAAAAAAAACAAAACACCAAAAGCTAGGACTACTGTACAGGAACAACAAATTCCTAACTACTGACGCTATGATTTCTCTTACCCATGCCTACCTTCTACCATGCTTATCCTATTGTTCCCAAATACTCACAAATCTGAAATCTCCCCTACTTACCAAATTAGAATTGACCTACCACAAAATAGCTAGATTTGCAGCTCAACAAACATATAAATCTCACCACTGTCTCTCCCTAAAATACCTGAACTGGACAGAACTACCTCACCTGTTCCTGCAATCTCAACTCCAAATCATACACTCCATCCTATATCAGCCTGATTTCTGCCCATGTCTATCTTCTCTCATCTCTCACTACTCCCCTACCAGACTTCTCTGAAGCTCAATGCAAGACCTTCTAAAAATCCATAAACCCAAATCTAACACAGGGTGCAGCTTATATAGCTATCATCCCTCTGTTGCATGGAACAAACTCCCACTAGAAATAAGGACCCTGACTCACCCCAAACAATTTAAGCTAGCAACCAAAGACCACTTAAAAAAACACTGGTCCTGCCATTGTACTCACCCTCCCTGATTATTACCTACTTTTTATAGTACAGTCCAACTAACTTACTAAAACTTATCATTAACTACTTCATCATATGCTTCCTATGCAACCTCCAAAGCTTCTTCAATACTCTGCTCCCTGAAATTCTTATAACCTTTTAAGTTTCTGATACTCTGCATACAAAACCTTAGATTTACTCAACTCTCTTTTTAAACCAAAACATACAACTTATTCTACTTTTTTAACATTCTCCTTTTTGTTTATAGTACTGTTTTATCTGTCAACAATATGCATGTATGTAGCTTACATATTTTAGTTACCAAAATTCTCTATTGTTATTTTTATTGAAATGTATCTGTATTGCTATTTTTATTGCATTGTATATCTTTTGAGCTTTTCTCCCCGGGCCTCTGCTGAAAAAGGGCAATAGCTCAGCCGGACACTCCTGGTCAACAAATGTAAAATAAATAAAAATTAAAAAAAAATTGGATACATATCCTTTTATTTCTCTGTCGAAAGAAAGTATTATCTTGGAGGATACAGCAAATTGTTAAAGATATAGACTTGTGTAGAATCAGGACTCCAGGAGCATGCGAACTTACTGATCAGGCTGCAAATGTTACATTCTTTTAGCAGAATAGATGTAGCTCTAGTTTCATCAGATATCAGTACTACTGACACTTTAATAGATCTGAAGCACATTCATGTTTCTGACCAACGGGCTCAGCTTTTAAAGTTTAAATGTACCATTTCTGGAGTTCATTCCTGAGGAGATCTATGAGTTCCCTGAGTTTAGGGAATAATAAAGGTACTATGGAGGCCAAGTTACAGTTATAGCAGTTTATTCTTGAAAAAAAAAAACTGGTTTTGCATGCTGTATTCTAGGAATAGTGTGCTTATATAAAGATATTCATACTTAGAATAACATCTATAATAAAAAGTTAAAGAAGCATTTAGTTGAAATAGACAAAAAAAAAACAAAAAAAACTAAGAACAATATTTCTGTAGTATGGGTTGCTTATAATAAATATAGGAGAATAGAGAAAGATATACATTTAGAAACAAAAATTGTGGGAATAGATATGAAAGGATCAGTCTCACCATTCTTTCACGTATGAGAAGATAAACATGATAAACCACTGGCAAATCCAGTAAGGAAGACAAAGACAAGGAATAACATAAATCAATTTTAGATGGAGATCACTTAAGTAGATGTGATGGAAACTTTTAATAAAAGAGGCTTCCCAAATATATTCAAGCATTGTATTTGTAGATTATATTGGATTGGATTATATGGATTGGGGATCCGATGCCTGTCAGCCTGGGATGACATGCTCGACAAGCCACGATGATTCGCTAGGGACGGCTTGCACCTGTCACCCCTGGGCTTTCGGATATTGGCAAAGGCTCTTGCTACCCCCATAGTGCCTTTTTTAGGCAAGGCTCGAAAGACAAACCCACCTCCATAGGTATCACAAGGGATAAGAAACTAAGAGTAATGCTACTCAATGCCAGAAGTCTAAACCTCAAGATGCAAAACTCTCCTTAGCATGGAGAACATTGATATCTGTGCAGTAACAGAAACCTGGTTCAAGGCTCGAGAGCACCCCAGCACTACCAGGTTATACCTCATACCATGCTTTTGCCCCAAAACTTGGACGAACCACAAAAGGAGGGAGTATCAATATTTCAAAGATACCCACACCTCCAGGTTGGTGGCACAGCACGAAGCATAAGAGACTATCCATGTGCAACTAACAGTGGGTAAAACTGCCTTCCAGTTTATAGCCTGCTACAGACCACCCTCCCAAACCCAGGAACCCCACTCGGCCTTCCTGAGAACACTGGAAAATATGAAGGCCTCTCCAAACACCATTATATTGGGTGACTTCAACTACCCAAACATAGACTGGGAGCATTACTCTAGCTCCAACACCTAGCCCAAAGGTTCCTAGAATTTATAAACTCAAATGCTATGGAACAACTTGTTACCACTCCCACAAGAGGGGAAAACATACTGGACCTGATCATCACCAACATGGGGACTCTATGCTCCAGACCAGAAGTGTATCCCTCACTGGTAAGATCAGACCATAAACTAATCTCACTGGATATTCACATCCCGACCCCACCCCCTGCCCAGAAAACCACAGTGAAAAACTTCTCTAAAGCAAATTTCACACTCCTCAAAACTGCGGTGGAATCCTTCAAAGCCCCCTGGCCTGTGGAAAATACGGCCCAGACCACAGAATCCTTTATAAATGCATTCTATGAACACCTTCAGGAATGCATGGATCATGCAATCCCAAATAAAACCAAGACCCAATCCTCCAAAGGCAGACATCCTGTCTGGTGGACCCCAGCCATAAACAAACTATACAATAGAAGGAGGAAGCTACTACATGATAGAGCAAAATCCCAAAAAGGAAAGGCATCTCTGATCAGTATTAGCAAAAAACTACGGGCACTCATAAAAATCGTCTAAGGCCAGCTTCAAGAGAAAAATTGCACAGGACACTAAGGATAATCACAAGGCTTTCTTTAGTTATGTTAGGAACCTGGGTGGGAATTCCTAGATATGCTCAGAATTAGTCCAAAATGACAAAAAATACACCGAACCCACAGACATTGCTAACATCCTAGCTGACAGGTTCAGCGCAAACTTCTCCCCCCCTCCCCACCAAAAGGGCAAATATCTATCCTAGCAGAGTGCTGCCCCCCTGACATCTCAGATGCTCAGGTAAGAGCCGCCCTCTCCAAAGCAAAAAACACAGCATCGATGGGACCAGACAGTGTCCCGGGCTGCGTCCTACATGAACTCCAAGAAGAGCTAAACCCAAACATAAAACTACTGTTCAATCTCAGCCTTACTACAGGATATGTACCCAAAGAGTGGCGTACAGCAACAGTGGTCCCTCTCCACAAAGGTGGTGCCTCAACGGATCCTGGAAACTCTCATCCCATAAGCCTGACTAGCTTGGTCTGCAAAGCTATGGAAAGGATCATCATGGACCTCATAAATAAAGATATTGGGGACCTACAGACACTGGATCCTACCCAGTTCGGCTTTGTTAAGGGCAGATCCTGCCTCTTAAACCTGGTTGATTTCTTTGAAACAGTCACCAAGGCCACTGATGAGGGGAAGGTGGTCCACACAGCCTACCTGGACCTCACAAAAGCCTTCGATACAATACCCCACTCGGGCATCATAGATAAGCTCACCAGCTTAAATATAAACCCCTATGTCACTAGATGGGTTGCAAACTGGCTCAAGGACAGAACCCACATGGTTAGAATTGCTGGAGCCATGTCAGACTCCAAACCAGTTACAAGTGGCGTCCCACAAGGCTCAGTCCTGGGACCTCTCTTGTTCGGTATATATTTCTCGGAGGTACAGGCCAACACGGAAGGACTGTGGCTGACCAAGTTCACAGATGACTGCAAACTGGGTGCCATAATCGACTCTCCAGCTGACACAAGCATCCTCCAAAAGGGCCTCATAGAAACAGACAACTGGTGCCAGAGCCATGGCCTCAAGCTAAACGCCAAAAAGTGTATAGTCATCCCTTTGGCAAAAACAAAGTGCCCACAAATTACCACATAGGTGGTAATCCATTAAGTACAGAAGAAGTAATTAGGGACCTGGGGACCCAAGTTGATAGCAATCTCTCATTTGACAACCACGTGGCCAAAGTGGTTAGAAAAACATTTTATATAGCCCACCTAATCATGAAGGGATTCACATCTAGATCAGGGGAGGTCATCGCACCTCTTTACTCATCCCTCATCAGGCCCATAATTGAGTACAATGCCCCTTTTGGGATGTACCTTACCAGACACCTGCAGCAACTGGAAAGACCCCAAACGTACCTCACCAAGAGGATGAAAGGGCTCAAACAGATGCCATATGCTGCCCGGTTAAAGAAACTCCAGCTCTACTCAGTGGCATACCGCCTGCTCAGAGGCGATCTGTCCCTGATGTATAAAGCCATGTCCAACCCGGAATTAATGAACATGCTGCACCTCAGAAAATCCAAATCCCATCGAGCTACGCGCTCGAGAGACTTGAACCTCAGCACTGAAATAAATAGGACATGCTGGAGGGACAGATTCATAACCCAGAGGCTCCCTTCACTCTGGAATAAAAATCCCAGTCCAGGTTAGGCAGAATCCCTCATTGACTCTCTTCAAGAGGAATCTTGATGAGTGGATGGGAGATCGTAGGTTTACCCCGGGTATCACTTTTGTGTCACTGTTAGACAGAGGTACAGTATACTAACCTCGAAAAAGGGCATAGCAAAATTAATTTAAAATGGGTGGCGAAAGCCAAACACACTCTGGCTAGGCTTATAAATGCCCTAGGGCAGATAGCCTAGTATGAACCTATGAACCTATGAAAATTATAAAAACAAGAGGAGACAGCTAAATCATCCCCAAAAATGAAATGTCCATGACCACACAGTTTGTCTATGGAAGGGTATTATATGTTGAAAGATTTTCTTTTATTTTGCTTGTTGAAAGTGATCAACTATATAACACTACCAATGCCAGAAACTATGTCTCAAACAATGGTAGTTCTAATAAAGAAAGAATGTAAACCAGGGTGTAATATTGCATCATATAGCCCTATCTGTGTATTAAATTCAGATTATGCTATGAAAGCAAAATGATAAATAAGACTGTTAATTCAGGTATGAATAAAATAATCTATCATGAACAATATAGATATGTTTTAAATAAAAGAATGACACAAACTATATTGTTATTACAAACTATAAATGCAGCACAGTAAGAATATTTGGATAAAGACAAACATATGCATTCATACATTTAGATACTACTAAGGCTTAAAATTACATGAATAGTGAGTTAATTTATAAAGTGATGGAGTAGTATAAAATTCCTGAGTAAGATTTAACAAATACTAAAAATATATACAGAAGATGCCATTTATTATTACTCTAATGTTTTTAACTTATCTTATTTTGGGACAGCTTTTGGATTTACAAAAGAAATGGCCTTTGCCCTGCGCGTTATTAATTATGTCTAGTAACCCTTTTTCTTTACCATATAACATGTCTGGACAGGTGACAGGCATAGGGATACTACATCAAATATATACTATTTTAACATATGAAAACTATATTCTAATTAAGTTAAAAAGTATGTATAATAAAGAAACATTAAAAATGCTTTTTGAAGAGGCAGATCAAGTAGCAGGATATAAATTTAATTCTGAAATATCAGGAAGTTTGAAATACATTTAATTTTTAAAAATCAAACAGACTAATACTGGCATCTTAAAAAAGGAAAGAAAGGCAAGAAAAAATGTGTAATAAATAAGTTAACTTTTCTGTGAACATTTTTCATTAAATCTAGCCATGGAATTAAGACACTGAAGCAACAAAATGACAATTTCAAAAGAGAAGGAATGTATAAAAAATTTTAACAAAAAGTATTGCTCTCTTATTGGAGTTGCCATTGTAATACAATTTATTTGGTTCTTATTGTATTATTTCCTATATAGCATCTCTTTGGTTGGCATTTCTAAACTGGTTATAGAGTTTTAAAAGGATTTTCTAGTGGAGGGAGACACACAATACATTGGGATTTACCAGTAACCACAGTTAAATTTTAAGGTTTAATGCTATTAGATGCATTTCAGTATCTGTCTATTTTATTTATGCATCTAAATTAAGTCAAGTACTCATATCAGCCTTTGCATACGGAAAAGAGTCTTCTTGACTGATTTAATGTTATAATTAGTATATAGAACCACTGAGTATTATATTAAAAGGTATATTTTCTGTAATACCTCTTACCTTGGGTTAGACTTAACCTGTGTAACATTCCCTTCATTATCTAATAATTTGTTACGTGGTATAAATGACACAGGATCATACATTTAATAAAGGCGTTAGATACCTCCAATGCAGAATCAAGTAAGTTTTAGAATCTTTTTGAGCACCAAATGCTTTATTTTTGAAGGAAGTATCATGACAAATATTTGGGCTCAGAGAAATGGGAAACTGTTTTGCAAGAGGATAACAAGAGTAAACGGAGAGATTTATATAGAGGTTTATTTTATATTTGTGTTTTGGTAAGAGATGCTTAAATTCAATATATACATTTTAACAATGATTCATTTATACTCTCAACATGTTATTTATGATGTGATTTTTAGGCAATAATAAATGTTGACACTTTAATTTTGAAATAGGATATGTAAAACAATGAATTCAAAAAACCACACAAACTTATGAAAACAGAAAAACCAAGGGATAGCGTGTCCAGCAAAGATGCAATGCAGCTGCAATTCGCTCGCTGACAGAATGCGATTTTAAATTAATTTGAAGCAACAATGGTTCGGATTAATAGCGTTAGAACTTTTATTGTAAACAAGCACTTTCGGAGAGAATCGTATCTCTCCTTCCTCAGACAAAAGGTAAAATACAAAACATACATTTGTAACCGCTTCCCCATTAAATAGGGTGCCAATCAATCAATTAGCAAAGCACCATTTTCATTCAATTTAATACCATATTAAGAACACTTAAAAACATAATGTTTAAAAATCAACTTGCTCTATTTGCCCATCCTTGTTATTTGCAAACAAACTGTTAAAACCGTACTTACATAAAAGCCACAACTCTCTCATTTACTTATAATCAATGCATATGTTTAGACAACAGAGTGAGCATTTAAAAATATAACCATAAACAATCTATGAACACAGAATGTTATGCTAAAACAAGCTGTGTGTGTTGTTATGCCAACCAAACTGCACTTTCAGTTGTCATTTGGTTAGCCAAACCATGCTTAAAGCGTTTAAACCTTATTTCTCATGCAACGCTCTTGTTCATGGTTTAATCTGACCGCTATTAGCAACTACTGAATGTTTTGATGCTTAAATAAACATGTGTCCGTTGCTATATATGTGCACTTAACCATGTTGTGTTTAAATCCATATAAATTGTGTTTTGTTATATTTAAACAATCCGGTCATGTTAGAAATATTAAAAATAGTGTTTATTGTTAATCGTAATTAAAGTTCTATGTGAGCAGCCTAGAAGACGAATTTATAATCATTTTACACAACTGTAATGAAGTTAAAAAAATCAATCAAAAAATCAAAAACTTGTCAGAATTAATTCACTCGTCAAAAATGATTTTTAAAATCATGGACATGTTAACCACTGTAAACATGTTCTCCATATATCACAAACCTGCTAGGAGCTATGATACAAGTGCAAAAAATGTATTTAAAAATGTAAAAATATTTGAAACTAAATAACATTGTGTTACATCACACTATTGTTCCTTAAAATAAACCACTCTAAAAAATAATAACAATGGTAATGCACTATATAGTCAACCCTATATCCACAGGGTGATATCTTATCTCTTAAGGGTTAAGAGTTTTAAAATGCAGGTAAGCGAAATCGCTTCATTTAGACCTGGATGTGTGTGTGCAGCTGTTCTCAGTTGCCATAACAATTCTTCTTTTTCTAACAATATTTGCCACGGACCTGAGTTAGGCTGAACCTTAATTTGCTTCAAAACAGCAAAATTAAAAGTGTGGTCTTTGTTCTGAGTAATGTGGCAAGCCAGTGCATTATTGATGTCATTTTTAGAAATTGCATACAGATGTTCGTATACCCTTTTATGCAATGCCCTCTCAGTCTTTCCTATATAGAAAGCTGGGCATTGTCTACAGCTTGCCACATAAACTACTGCTTTAGAAGAACAACTAAAATTTCCAGTCAACCTGTATTTAACGTTGTTTATTGTCACGTAACTCCCCTCCTGTATGAATCTACATTGACTACAAAACCCACACTTAGTCATTCCTTTCACCCTATTAAAAGTAGTAGGTTTGTTCATTTCTAACAGTGCTTTTAAATTGAATCCTTTTCTAAAGGTTATATTGGGTGTTGCACCTAGCAGTTGATGCAAGTGTGGGTCTTCACTTATGTTTCCCCAATTCTTCTGTAGGATATTCCTTATAAAGTGGTGGTCAATAGAGAATGTACACAAAAACCTAACTCCCATGTCAGGTTCATTATTTCTTCTATCCTCCTTAACTAACGTATTTTGGTTGGCTAACCCAGTCAAACCGTGTCTGTTTAAAATGGGCCCAAAGTGCCCAGATTCTCTTTTAAACCTTACCTCAGATGTAATCTCCAAAATGAGTGAGTCGGGGTATCCCCTGTTAGTAAACATGCTGGTCAAGTTACTACACTCATGGTGGAAGTCTTCATCTCTGGTTATCATACGTGCCGCCCTCACCATCTGCCCTTTAACTACCGCTCTTTTTTGATGGAGAGGGTGGCAACTACCAAAGTGGAGGAAACCATTGGAGTAGGTGGGCTTTCTGTAAATATTACTGGTAAACCTGGAAGCTTTAATGTCTTTGTTTAGCTTTATATCCAAAAAACTAATTTCAGTGTCATTTACCTCAAATGTGAAATCTAAAAAATTAGTCATAGTTTTAATGTTATCTATAAATGGAACCACCATCTCCAGGGGGCCTTTCCATAAAATGAACATGTCGTCCTGGTACCTAGTGTACCAGGCGACATGCTCCTTAAATAACGGGTTACTAAACAGCAGTGTGTTTTCCCATTGTGCCATTACACAATTGGCGAAGGAACCCCCACAGGGTGAGCCCATGGCTACACCAGAGGCTTGCCTGTAAACCAAATTGTCGAAACTGAAAAAATTGTATTTTAACACTAATTCAAGTAAGTTTGTGTGGTTTTTTGAATTCGTGGTTTGTTATGGCCAATGAGGGAAACGTTGTCTCGCAGGGCTTACTCTTTTCTCAAGAAGAAGGTAATTTGAGCAACGGTTTGGACATTGATTCGAGGAGCGCCGAGGCGAAAGCCGATGGAGATCTCACAACTCTCATTTATAGATAACATTAAAACTATGACTAATTTTTTAGATTTCACATTTGAGGTAAATGACACTGAAATTAGTTTTTTAATTTAAAAGCACTGTTAGAAATGAACAAACCTACTACTTTCAATAGGGTGAAAGGAATGACTAAGTGTGGGTTCTGTAATCAATGTAGATTCATACAGGAGGGGAGTTACGTGACAATAAACAACGTTAAATACAGGTTGACTGGAAATTTTAGTTGTTCTTCTAAAGCAGTAGTTTATGTGGCAAGCTGTAGACAATGCCCAGCTTTCTATATAGGAAAGACTGAGAGGGCATTGCATAAAAGGGTATACGAACATCTGTATGCAATTTCTAAAAATGACATCAATAATGCACTGGCTTGCCACATTACTCAGAACAAAGACCACACTTTTAATTTTGCTGTTTTGAAGCAAATTAAGGTTCAGCCTAACTCAGGTCCGTGGCAAATATTGTTAGAAAAAGAAGAATTGTTATGGCAACTGAGAACAGCTGCACACACACATCCAGGTCTAAATGAAGCGATTTCGCTTACCTGCATTTTAAAACTCTTAACCCTTAAGAGATAAGATATCACCCTGTGGATATAGGGTTGACTATACAGTGCATTACCATTGTTATTATTTTTTAGAGTGGTTTATTTCAAGGAACAATAGCGTGATGTAACACAATGTTATTTAGTCTTACATTTTTAAATACACTCTTTTGCACTTGTATCATAGCTCCTAGCAGGTTTGTGATATATGGAGAACATGTTTACAGTGGTTAACATGTCCATGATTTTAAAAATCATTTTTGACGAGTGAATTAATTCTGACAAGTTTTTGATTTTTTGATTGATTTTTTAACTTCATTACAGTTGTGTAAAATGATTATAAATTCGTCTTCTAGGCTGCTCACATAGAACTTTAATTACGATTAACAATAAACACTATTTTAATATTTCTAACATGACCGGATTGTTTAAATATAACAAAACACAATTTATATGGATTTAAACACAACATGGTTAAGTGCACATATATAGCAACGGACACATGTTTATTTAAGCATCAAAACATTCAGTAGTTGCTAATAGCGGTCAGATTAAACCATGAACATGAGCGTTGCATGAGAAATAAGGTTTAAACGCTTTAAGCATGGTTTGGCTAACCAAATGACAACTGAAAGTGCAGTTTGGTTGGCATAACAACACACGCAGCTTGTTTTAGCATAACATTCTGTGTTCATAGATTGTTTATGGTTATATTTTTAAATGCTCACTCTGTTGTCTAAACATATGCATTGATTATAAGTAAATGAGAGAGTTGTGGCTTTTATGTAAGTACGGTTTTAACAGTTTGTTTGCAAATAACAAGGATGGGCAAATAGAGCAAGTTGATTTTTAAACATTATGTTTTTAAGTGTTTTTAATATGGTATTAAATTGAATGAAAATGGTGCTTTGCTAATTGATTGATTGGCACCCTATTTAATGGGGAAGCGGTTACAAATGTATGTTTTGTATTTTACCTTTTGTCTGAGGAAGGAGAGATACGATTCTCTCCGAAAGTGCTTGTTTACAATAAAAGTTCTAACGCTATTAATCCGAACCATTGTTGCTTCAAATTAATTTAAAATCGCATTCTGTCAGCGAGCGAATTGCAGCTGCATTGCATCTTTGCTGGACACGCTATCCCTTGGTTTTTCTGTTTTCATATGTAAAACAATAGTGATCTTGTGATGTGGTCAAAGCACTGGAAAAGAAAACATCACTGATAAAAAAAATGTATTGAACATGCAGAGGTGGGATGTCAAGAATGTGGGATCAGACTTGAACTTTCAGTAGAGCAGACTGGGGAATAAGATGATGAAGAGGTTGATGGTCACCTTTCTTATCCAGGTGAGAGGGATTGATAAGCCTGATGCATGTGCATCTTCTGTCTGAGACCAGAAGCCTGAGATCCCCCCATCCCTGGGGCCACAAATAATTTCACCTTAGAGGTCAACCTCCTGAGGAGTTTGGGGGCTACCCAGTGAAGGGTTACATGGGGGTATCTTGAAGAAACAATTATGGAATTCATAAGTTGGTTGGGCATGGAAACCAGAGAACAGCTGATGAGCTATACAGTGCTAGGAAAGAGAATAATTAAAAAAATGTATTGAACAAATATGTTAGCTATACTCAGGATTTATTACTTCTTACTGCCTTCAGGTGGAATGTCTGAACAGCGGAAGACCAAAGCACAAACAGATTAACCATTGCCACTGTGGTAACTAAGACACTACTTTATGGAAGCTATATCTATTATCTGATTTTCCATAACAAGTAGGGTAGAATATTCTGGGGAACCATAAAATGCAAGACTGATAATTACTGAATAATATAATTAACAGTTTTTTTTTAACACATAAATTGTTTTTTATCCTTTGTGGTTGATGTGTCATATAACAAGTGTATTGTATTGTATTTTTGGACTGATCTACTTAAGAAAGCTTTAATTGCCCTTTTTCTTCTCAGGTTTCTAGTGTGTCAACCCTCTTTTTCTGTTTTGTTCTTAGTGTTTTCACCATCCCTTTATTTCTTTGTTTTGCCTCATTTTATGATATTGAGTAATATCACAGCACTTGTATTTCAATCAATAAATCAAAAGGGGAGGTTAACGTGCTTACCACAGTCACAAGAAGCTGTACGAAGGTAGAAACGTACAGCAGCAGAAAGGCATTATGTATAGAATGAGAAGGGAGAGGGGCAGGAGCATCAGCAGATGAAGGAAAGAGGAGGGTGAGGAAGGAATATTAGTATGTGGAAATGAAAGACGAGGAATCTATGAGTGATTTGAGAGGGGATGACTGGGGTGAGAGAAGGAAGCGGTTATATAATACAGACAAAATATAGGAAATATTAAGGATGAAAAAATTCAAATGTTGAGAGTGAGAAGGATGGGAGAGTCATCATAGTAGGATGCAAAGTGTGATAAAAAGGGGTGATGAAGAATACAGTGAAGAAGAGAAGGCCCTCTGCATAGTTCGACTTAAACACTGTACATACTGCCATGTAAAGTATTTCATTTACATGTGGTGCCATGTATGGTTGTACAACTACCTGATATGTGCTTTTATTTGATTAGATTGCAATTGTAAACATTTTTAGTGTGAAGACAGTCTTTATTTTGTATTAAGTCTGTGCATTGCTATTGCCATCCAGGCTTGGGTCGTGGATGGAAAAGGTCCTTCAATTATCTCATCTATCTGGTTAAAGTGAAACAAATAAGCAAATAAACAAACTATGCCACTAGATTGCTGCTGAGATAAGTCTGACTTCTGAACTATTCTAAAGTATTCCTTTGCAGATGGTATATATTTGGACAAATGGTTTATACTTGGAAACTGGCAAGAAAGCAGGCAATGAACTGCAAGGCATCTGCTCTGGTTGATCCTGCATTCCTTTTTTTATGGGTTAAGGCTAAGGCAACCTTTTAGGAATAACTGCTATGGCACATTCAGAAACCTTTTGCTCAGGCTGAAGCTCATGAACGTGTAGTGTTTTATGCACTGACATTGATGCAGACTTAATTTTTATAAGTACAGTAAACTCTCAGTTAACCTGAACTCAAATAACCGGCAAAAAAATTGAAGAAATACAGTACAATTTTCATGTGTTGCACTTTCTGTCCCCCCCTCCCCGCAGAAACATACCTTATGTTTTCAGAGTTTTAGAGTTTTAAACAAGAAGATAGGAATACATTTCCTCTCTCCCTAACCTGAGAACAAGTCAAACCAAACAAATACTATAGGGTACAGTATTAGTCAGGCCTATTTTTAATAGCAGCTCTCAAGCAACAAGAAACTACAGTTATCTAGCATCTACCAATCCTCATGGGTGCCAGGTAACTGAGGGTTTACTGCAGCTTGAACCAACATATATGACTCACGTGTGCAGTTCTGTGGCTACCTTGTTATGTTTGTTGTGTGGAACTGGTGCTTTCTCTAAAAGGTTTGGTATTAATCAAAAGTTCTTTTTGTTGTTCACTGACTGCCTCCTTATTTAGAGTTTTCTGTAAAGAGCTCAATATTAGTAATAAATTATTTTTATTTTCTACCAACTACTTCCTGAATTGTATATTTCTCAGTTTTCTCCCTGTTACTCCCATTTTGTACGATTTAGAGGATGCCTTAGTTTCTTCTTCGACTGTTTCCCTAAATATTGTAGACATTTTAGTGTGATGTGAAGATAAGGTTTTTAGTGCCCTAAACTTAAATTATGGCACTTGATACTGTAATCAGGATAGACAGACAAGCACAGTGCAGGGACGTCCTTAGAGGCCATATGCTTTACCACAAGCACACTTATTAAACAATATGGTCTGGAAGACTATCCTGCTAGATTGAAACAGTATTTAGATCATATGTTGGTAAAATTGTTAAAAATCATCAACAAAAAACTCAGAAGAATGGCCAACAATGTACTTGTGAAGAAATATTCCCGATTGTCCATTAGGTTTTCAGTTGCAGAAAGATCTGAAATGAATGAATGCTAGTGACGTTTATTCAGGGGCCACTTTGATCATTACTTTGCAGGCACAATATGAGCAATGGCCTTTACTGGCAATGAAGACAGTTACTGAAAAATAGCTTGACCATTATACAGTTACTGATAAGTCCACCCAAACTGTGTTAATTACTACTACACCTCCAAAGTAAGAGGCAGGCATAAAGTCATAAATATTGCAGCTTCAGGATGGGAGACCAAACACACTTTAGTGCACTAATTTGGGATTTTGAAATACCAACTATGTGTTGAAAAATGCTATATAGTTGTACCATGTCTTTAAATGACAACAGCATATCAAATGGCTAAACTAATACATCTTTCATCATGAGCCTGGGATGATGTACCCAACTTCCTTCCAAAGGCATAATATATTTCTGATACCTATTTAGGTTTATATTACAGACAATAGCAAGTGCAGGATGAGGGACTTGACTCAAAGCCCTTGCTGAGTATGTATCAGAAATAATTTTGCTACTTCTGGGGGAACCAGCATGAAGTATATTAGCAATGAGCGTTACGTTTGCCAGAGGTGTGCTATCCATGAGCTGTTAACATGAAACTAAATAAGAGATGAATGTAGGGGCCAAGTTTAATCTTTGATTTAGTACCTAAAGCCAAATTAGGACTTAATCAGTGTGGCTGTCAAAATACTAATAATATTTGTCATGACCCTCAAATATTTTTCATGTCTGTATTTACTTCCTAAAGTAAAAAAAAAAAAAATCCTAATATATTCTATCTCTCAAAAACATACTATGGATTTTTTTGTAATGAGTTTTTTCATAAATTTTATAATTTTTTCTCAAACATCTTTCTACTTTTGCAGAAATAATTTAGTATTTTTACCTGTCAAATCATGTCAATGATTTGCGGTTAGCTTAATTCAATCAAAATGTTTTTGAATGGCCAAATCTGTGATATTTTTATTGTGTTTCTGTTAAAATGTCTATATTTTTATTTGAAATGACTTAAAACAATGATATTGTACAAAATCTTTGATACATTTTGATGTGTAGAGAAATGAAAATGCCACAAGAACTAAACTAATGGAAACCATTCACCTTTATTAACAACTTCCTTGGCTCACCTTTGGCTCCCAGAAGTTCCTAGAACATTTTTGTTGCATATGTACATACTAAGCTAAAGTCAGATTCAAGCCTCCTGCAGAAAAATGGCTGAAGAATTAATTTGTGTAGTAGCACTTATGTTTCCCTCTAGCCTTCATCAGAGACCATGATGATTTATTATGTTCACCAAAGTACCTCCTGTTCTCACTGCTTCAGCGGAGACAAAGACAAAGGATAATTCAAATAAATAAAAATCGTGACTGCTGAGAGAGGCAGTGTTCTTCTCTGATACAGGTCTTTCCTTTCAATGCTACTGCATTTGGGAGTACGGACTCTGAAAGCTTTAAGAACTATTATTTTTTGTACTAACATCGTATTTACAAAACTAGGATACATAATATTCACTGACACCATAGTGATCATTTACTGATTTGCCACATGTGTCAGACCTCAGATATTGGATATTAGTTATGGACAGAAATTACACTGCTGCTACCCGGTTGTAAATCTGCTGCTTGCTGAAGAGGTGAAAGAAGTAAAGCACTGCCAAGTGATATTGATAATGCATTTAGGTCTTTTAAATCATAAATCGACGGTAAGATGCATAATGAATTGCTTTAATTAATCAATATCTATGATTCAGTTTCAGAATGTGAATCTCTATACCACAACAACATTTTTCAAGTATTATCTTTGCAAAAAATAAATTTTATAACTGAGTCTAATGCAGTTGAGAACTTCTAGGTCTCATTTACACCTTGCATGTCTAAGTTACAGAATATCAGTAAGTAAGTCATGGTGGTATTCTTCTTATTCAGCCCAGAATTCGTGCTCAGAGGGTCTTTCCACAAGTTTTTATGCTCACACCCTTCTTCTTTAACATCTTCTTCACCAGCTTGTCAAAGAACATCTTATGCTCCAAACAACTGTTTGTTGATGATGCCAAGGAGGTGCCAGTAGTAAATATTTTGTGGTGCTAGAGAACATTCTCGATTAGACTGTAAATGTTGCATAGTATACAACATTGCAAGGTTTGGAGTCGTTCCCCAGGAGACAGACAATCGACTTCCTGTCCTTCACAGGTGGCAGAGGCTTAGGGGTTATATTACAGGAGTAGAGTGCTGAACTGACTGATGTTCAGTAAGAAAAAAGGAGGAAAGGTGCTTTTATGAGCTATGTTCTATCCAGTCCACCCAGGAATATATCTGCCTCCCTAAACAGCTCTTCAGCCTACATTCTCTTACCCTATCCTCCTGTCTGTTCTATCATTTTTGTAAATCCTTCCATTTATTCATAATGTACCACAGTAAGGAGTGGTCTAGTACCAGTACTGTCACTGTAGATAACTCCTACTTATGTTCACCTTTAGTGTGCTTTTAAGCCTTAGTCCTTGCTCCTCTGACTTTTCTTCTAAGCTCTTCCCTTTATACCACCTCTGTGAGGAGTCTATGACTCTAAACAGTTTAACAATTTATCAAAAAGGATGAAAGCTATGATAATGAGCTTCATCCTGTAATCCAAGGTTCGAGTCCCTCAGTCTCCATTTGCCTACTGTGGAAATGTGAGCAAGTCACTTAACTAGACAGTGGTCCTGGGTCACCAGTGGAAAAAAGACTTGTGCGTAGTGGATTTATCTGGTTAGCAAATGAATGCAATGCCAATATATAATTAACACATGATAGGTTCTCTCTTGGGCATTTGCATAATTCACAAGCAATATCTAAAAGGTGCTGCTTTTAAAAGTGTGCATTAAATAATGTATGTTATCTATACACCTAATGATCATAGATAAATCTAATAAACATGAATTTAATGTATATATTCGGATACATGTACAGTAGATAAACTAATAAATGTGAATTTAATGTATGTATTCGGATAAGTGTACAGTAGATAAACCTAATAAATGCAAATTTAATGTATGTATTTGGATAAGTGTACAGTAGCTAAACCTAATAAACGTGAGTTTAATGTATGTATTCGGATAATTGTACACTAGATAAAAGTAATAAAAGTGAATTTAATGTATGTATTTGGATAAGTGTGCCGTTAGTATTGTTGCCAGTCTGCATGTTAAGCTGTCTCTACTGATGTTAAATGTGTATTTATATATGCGAGTATTGTATCTATTTTGTTTGATATACATACTGCTCTACAGCCTGGGTCATGACAAATAAAAGTCCTGTGCACCAGCCCATCTACCCAGCTAACAATCCTATAATCAACCAACCAACCAACCAAATAAAACTTCTTTAATGTGACCAACTGGTGCATTTACAAATTATCTGCTTGTGATACAATCTGTAAATGTTTCAGAGTCTACTCTTACAATAGGCAAGCTTGTGTGGTACAAAAGGTAACAAGATATATTAAAAAAAACTGAAGACGCTGCCCTTTTCAAAACTAGAAAATCAGAACTCCAATGGCTGTTTATCACAACAATACAATTAAATGAAAAATAATTTGCAATAACTGCTATAAATCAACAGAAGTAATTTATTAAAATTATATTTATTGTATGTCGTACTAGACATGAATTGATTGCATTTGGAACAGATTTATTGTGTATAATAGAAATAGTCTGTTTTATGAGGTAGTTTCACTAAATGAGTATTTAACATTGTATTACATTGATTTATAGATTAATCAGAGTAATTTACTATGTATTTGGTGTAGCATATTGCAGTATTGTTAGCTTTTCCTTCGAAGTTCTGGACCAGGAATTTTTCCTAGTAAAGAATTATGTTTAAGTACTTTTAGAGAATGGGCAAATTGTATATCTTCACCCTGACTGGACAATAAAAGTTATCCAGCAGGGTGTTAATGTACAGGTAATTCCCAGAAAAAAAACAAAACAAAACCCCCCCAAAACAAAACAAACAAACAAACAAACAAAAAAAAGTCAGCTGCTTCACTGCACCATATTAATTTACTGTGAAGCTTGGACAGATAAAAAACAAATAGATGCCAGTTTTTATGCTATTTAATGGGTGTAAACTTAAAAAGAAAAAGAAGATGTGTGTGTGTGTGTGTGTGTGTGTGTGTGTGTGTGTGTGTGTGTGTGTGCATGCTCATGTGAGTGCTTATGCATTTGTGTGTGTGTGTGCAAGAGAAAAACAGGGAGACTGAGACAGAGAAATTTTATGAGAGAGACAGACAGGAGCCAGTGTATATTAACTTCTTTTGACTGCAACAGCTAATCCATCAGCACACTGGTTAAACAGTAAAAAGTATGAATCCTCTAATGTCTGGCATTATTGGCTTACTTTAGTCCTCATTAACTTACCAGCAAATCAAACATACTATAAGGAACGGAGCTGAACAATGCAGCAAAATCAGGGAGAGTTAAGAGGCATGGGGGGGGGGGGTGCAATGCCTTGCATTCTACAATTTATTTTTTCATTTAATGGATCACATTGAGATCTAGTTATATTTATGCATGAAAGTGGCTATAACTGCTGTGTGTGTGTGTGTGTGTGTGTGTGTGTGTGTGTGTGTGTGTGTGTGTGTGTGTGTGTGTGTGTGTATGTGTGTGTGTGAGTATAGACATTAAATACTAACATTTTGGATGTAAAATACTTCTTCCAACAACTACATATGCAACAACAAGTTTGAAACATTAGGAGGAGGAATGATTTTACACCAAAAATGTTTTAAAAAGTATATAATAATAATAACAGGCCATTCTCTATGTGCAAATGCCTTCCATGGTGGGTGTTATTAATGTTATTCAGGGGTTTGCTGCCTCTGTTGGGTCTGTGCGAATTCCTTAATACAGCCCACCTGGCCAGGCATTATTGCTTGCTTATTGGGCAATGGACCATACAGAGGAGATCACTTTCCTTTGTGGAGGGGAGCAGCCATAAGCTGTTCCCAGTGTAATCCCAGTGTAACATCCCCATTGCAGTGGGGATTTGTGTCGTAATGGGAATGAGCTCCTTCTAAGGAGCTCAAGCTCACATGATAAATCTGACTGAGATATTTGGCTCCATGCCATTGTGGGCTGGAGCCCTTACAACAATCCAGAAGACCTGAGATTGACTAACAGCTTCGGCTCTGAAGGAGTCGGGGATAGCACGGTGGGAAAATGGGGCTTTGCTGGCTTGTTGACTCTTTGACGGGGGGGGGGGTTCTCTCCATGATAAAATGCATCACCAGTGATGTGGATGTGCTATAATTGTGGGACAGATTGCCAGACATTTGTGACATCTGATGTGTGGGGCCTTGGGGGCCTTGAGCTAGATGACGTTGTGGCAAGTGATGCATGTGACATCACTAGCTTCTCTTGGTTGTGGCATAACAAAAAAAAGTCCTCCCTGGCATGCAAAGCTAGAGTATGTGATACTGCAAGCTACTTCATCCCACTCACCTTCCAAACCTGCCTTTGGTGTGGTCCCATCTCTGGGTGATAGTAACGCGGAAATTAAAGATAAATTGATGGTCAGCTGGAAATATACAAATGGGGAAAAATAAATATGGCTGAGACTATTCACACACTATTGTATAGTAATTCCAGAAGGGCTGGGGAATAAGGGCAGATTAGTGACATACTCCCGATCTGCATCATTACACACTGTCCTGACTGTTGCTGCTACCAGGAGAAGTTAATGGGTTAAAAATTTGCTGTGAAAAATTACCATTGCTGGATGAACAGTGCGCTGACATGAGGTATGGTGCCAATAAATTAAAAAAATGTAGCAAAAGAATTGTTTGGTAACTGTAATAGTGAATTAAAATCACACCAAATACATCCTAATAAGCACTAAGTTTTGACAATATTCATGAATACAGCAAAGCCTTACTATCTTAGTAGCAAAAGCTTTTATTCATATCACTAGTTTCAATGTTTTCAGTTAAACAATCACTAGAGAGCTCAAAATATCAGCAACAAAACAAACATTTGACAGTTTAAATAGTCATCAACCAATGAATCTCAAAATCAGAAGCTAAGCTGATCTGGGAAATAAAGCCTTTTATTAGACTACAGACTACTTCCACCTCAGCTGGCATATTGAATGTGTGGAAGCTGAAGCACTGGCTGGTTTTATTTTTTCAATCCTTTCAAAGTAGTTTACTTTAAAACAGTAGCTGTATCGTTTCTTAGCAATGATACACTGAACATGTGTATAACTGTACAACACTGCAACAGTTTCCCATAGTCAACCTTTAAAAGTTCTGCAATATACTGAACTATTAAAGAAATATAAAATAAAATAGTGTGGGATGTGCAATTATAGTATTCATTCTAAAGTAATTCCTTTAATTAACTCTACTACATACTTGAGTGCTATAATTTATTACGACCAACAAAAATCACACTAGGTGATAAGTAAAATACAAGTTCCAAACAGAGAAGTCACAACAACGCCCAGACATCCACGGACATTGTTGTTGTTGTGTCTTTCGGCTTTTCCCGGTTAGGGGTCGCCACAGTGGAACTCCGGTCCGCTAATGATTGGCAGTAGATTTTTACGTGCCGACTTGCCGGGCCTGACACACAACCTTCAACAAAGGGATGCCCATTCACGCGTGTCGCCACATAAAAGACGCTCTAACTGAGAATCGAACGGGACAACGTCGTACTGTGAGGCGACAAAAGTACACTATTAAATAAAAAAAAAAAGACAGTGCTTTCACCTACTTACATTTAGGCATCATCAGAGTCAAATTCACATTTCTATTAGTTCCCTTATATAGCATTGTTTAATTGAATGACATAGTTAATTAAACAACAAGTGTCAATCCCCTTCTAAAAGGTATAGCATCAGGCTGCATTTATTAAATATGGTTAAATATGCTTAAAACATATTCACATTATATTTTTGTTTAACAGACCACAATGTTTTGCAAAGGACGGTCTGTACCCGTCTCCCCTAGGCTTCAAGTATTTGCTAAACCCTCAAGCCTTTTTTTAGGCAATCCCAAATGGACAAACTTGCTGACATAACAAATAAAACTCAAACAAACATAAAGATGTTACTGCTCAATGCTAGGAGCCTAAACAAGAAACTCCACATCCAACAAGCTTTCATCCTGGAGAATATGGACATCAGTGTCGCTACAGAGACATTGCTTAAATCTGCAGAAAGTATTCTAGCTGTGTAAGGCTTCAGTGTCTTTCACACATTTAGACCAACATCTGCACAGACAGGGACAAAACCTGGAGAAGTTTCAATCTATATTAGCAACAAGCAGAACTTTACATTGGTTAAACGGGATGATGCCTTGGAATTTAACCGCACGCAAATCACCACAGACAAAGTCTCATACCATATCCTAGCCAGCTATAGGTCACTCTCTGTGTCCCCAGAATCCCATAGCTCATACCTAGACCTACTGGAGACACTCACTATTAATCCAAATACCCTATTATGGGAGACTTTAACTACCCCTCTATATACTAGGAAACGAAAACTGCCTCATACTTGCAGGCACAATGATTTCTAGACTTTATTAACACAAATACCTTGAACCAGATACTATGCAAACCCAACAGAGGATCAAACATACTGGACCTTGCACTCACAAATATGGGAGAGCACTGCTCTCCCCCATTGTCACATCCTTACTGGTTAGGTTGGACCACAAAGCTGTTTGCTTTGAAAAGAATATCCACTTGATAACCCCAGCAAACTCTGTAATAGTTAGGAACTTTTCTAAAGCAAACTATACCCTATTAAATGATAGTTTATCAAAACTCAGTGCCCTTCCCAACCCAGAGTTTACAACAACCTATGTAACACTCTTCAAGGAAAATCTTGATGATTGGATGGGAAACAGGAAATTCACCCCTGGGATCACTTCTGTGGCTCTGCTCGACAGTGGAACAGGAAAATAATTTTCTTGGGTACCTTTTTGACTGGGCTTGTATAGGCCCTAGGGCCGATAGCCTAGTACCTACCTATGAACCTATGAATTGTTCACAGAGACCCTGTACAACCATTTAAATGGCTGTATAAAGACTGATGTACCTACTAGAAGTAAGCCCAAAACAAACTCTAAAAACAAACCACTCTGGTGGAATCCTAACCTTAAGAGGGTATATAACAAAAGGAAAAAAGTCATGGCTAAAATCAGAAGAGCAACTCCTATAATGATACGAGCATTTTAATCAAACTAAACAGGAAACTAAGAGGACTAATTAATCCCAATAAGCTCAATTATGTGGCAATGGTGGCCTCACATGCTAAAGACAACCACAAGGCCTTCTACAGCTGTGTTTGAAACCTCAAAGGCAGCACACATCAGTGCGCTGACCTGGTGGTCAGTGTTGCCACCTTCACTGACCAGAGTAACATAGTGGATTTGCTGGTTGACAAATTCTACTCAAACTTCACCCACTATTCACCCTTGACCTCCTTCCATAAAATCTCTACTAGCATAACCCCAGAATATTAACAGGGGGCAGGTCCTGGTGGTGTTCACTAAGAGTAAAAACACAGCTTCAGTGGGCCCTGACAATATCCTGGGATGCCTACTACCAGGACCATTTGAGTCACTTTTCAATTATAGGAGGACTGCAATTTAGTCTGACTAGTCTAACATGTAAAGCCATGGAACAAATTCTCATGGAAATGATCAAGAAAGACATAGACAACCTTCAGACAATAGATCCAACCCAGTTTGGCTTTGTTAAAGCAAGATCATGTCGATTACACCTTGTGGACCTCTTTGAGAAGGTCACCAAGACAATGGGTGAGGGGACAGTGGTACATACTGCCTACCTGGACCTGGCTAAGGCATGTGATACAACACCACAGTCAGGTATCATTGACAATCTCACCCAACTGGTTATAAGCCCATACATAACTCGTTGGATTGCCAGCTGACTCATAGACAGGATCCCGGGAGTCATGACTGGTGATACCACTTTCAGTAAGAAACTGGTCACTAGTGGGGTACCTCAGGGCTCAGTGCTGGGATTGCTCCTATTTGGCATCTACTTCTTGGAGGTAAAGGCTGATGTTAAGGGCATTTGACTAACCAAGTTCACAGATGACTACAAATTGGGCGCTATCAAAGATCCCCCCCCCCCCAACACAAACATCTTACAAGAGAGTCTAACACAGACAAATGACTGGTGCCTTTTGGGAAAACTGCAACCTAGGTTAATTACTCCATTGATAAGACACCCTTAAGAGTTGACCCAGTAGTCAGGGATCTGAAAATATATGTAGACAGTAATATATCCTTTGACCAACATGTAACCCAGGTAGTAAGAAAATCATTTTAGGTTGCCCAACATATAAGTAAGGGCATGGCATCCAGGTCCAAGAAAGTCACAGTGCCACTTTATTCGGCCCTTATCAGACCCATCATTGAGTATAATGCAGCCTACAGCAAGTACCTGACCAAACACATGAACAGTTGGAATGCCTAGAAAGGTTCCTTACTAGCAAAATCAAGGGTATAAACACATTGTTCTATACAGATCATCTTAAAAGCCTGCCTCTATACTGTGTCTCCTACAGGTAACTGAGGGGTGATCTTTGCCTGGCATACAAGGCCTTGGAGCCAGCTCTGATGGACCATTTTTACATCCAGAAAATGGACAGCATCAGAACCACTAGATCCAAGGTTTTAAATTTTGCTTGTGACATAAGTAAGACATGTTGGTGAGAAAGATATGTGTCTCAGAGGATCTTCGTGCTCTGGAACAAGCTCCCCATGCATGAAAAGCAGAGTCCATGTTTAACACTATTTAAGTGTAACTTTGACTGATGGATGGGAATTTGGAAAATCACCCTGGGTCTGGCCCCCATGATTCTGATAGGCAGAGCAGACGGTAATGCTTAAACTAACATAACCCCTCCTAATAAATGGTCATGATACACAGGGATGCAATTGGGTTGGATTGCATGGCTAGGCTTATAAAGGCCCTAGTGGTCATTAGCCTAGTATATAACTATGAACCTATGAACCTATTGCATTACATCCACCACATTTGATGCTTAAGTAAATGATGGTCTGGGCCTAACTGAGCTATTTCACTCTGTGAATGTAGCAGCCATTTTTGTGATAGCACTCAAGGATATGACGTAACACTGAGTTTACTGAAGAGAAGTTAATCATTATTCTTCATGCTTTACCACAAAGTGTGAGAGTCACAAAACTCAGATTCTTATATTGTCAGATTTTTCTAAGTCATGCCCGTTTTATCACCCCCTTATTAAGAGTAAGCTAATGCAGTACTTAAAGTTGCTGGTTTTACTAACATGCAGTATGTTTGCATTTGATTTAGTACAACTGAACCCTCAGGGCAGTTCATCCTTTGGTAGATAATTAAAAATAATTCACCAGCTACTTCCATTTACCAGGCCGAATGGCTGGTCTTACCACCTTTTACAACCTCCATCCTAGCAAATATTTTATCTTCTGTCCATGTTAAGTCAAAGCTGGCTGGAGTGAGTATGATTTGAGTGTTAAGTATGCATTGTGACTGCAGAGTTCAACAATAATAAAAAAAAATAAATAAACTTTATTTTGGCAAAGGGACTGTAATACTGATGATTCCATTAATATCAGTAGCAACCATTGATCATGGTAAGTCAGGAATCTGGTTTAGCTGAAGTGGTTCTTTTTGTTGGTGAGATTTAGTACTGTTGCAAACTGAACATGCTAGAGTTTCCTTCTCCATATCTTTTGACATAGAAGGCCAAAATACTATGACACTTGCCCTTATTTTGGTTGAATCAGTACCCGGGTGACCACGATGCAAATTTTTGATATATTCCTGTTGTAATGCTTTAGGAAGTACCTCTTTAGGACCTGTCATGATGATTCCGTCTTCCATCATGAGCGTGTTCTCAATAAGGAAAAAACTGCTGTATGTTAAGGGGTAAACTGGTTTGTCATGTTGTCCATCCTTAACTGATAATGCTTTTCAGCTTCTGGAGAATCGCATCTGAAGCTGTGTGATTTCTGAGCTAATCAAGACATGATGATGAAAAATGTATGACTTCCATGACTTCAAAATCTGCCTTCTCATTTTCATGTTGCTGTGTTGTTCATCTGGGTGCTCATGACAAAGCATCTGCAAGGTACAAATATTTGCCTTTGGTTTAGACAATATTGAATTTGTACTTTTGCGATTTTAACATCATGCGTTGCAGGCGTGCTGGGGCTGTATGTATTGGCTTTCTGAAAATTGTCACTGGAGGATGGTGATCAGTCTCTGTGTGGATAGGTCTTCCATAAATCTAATCATTGAACTTTGAACATGTGAACACTACTGCCTATAGCTCTTTTTCTGTTTGTGCATAATTCATCTCTGTTTGAGTTAAACTTCTGGACGCATAGGCTACTGGTATGTCTTCTTGAAGACATGTTGCACCAAGACCATATTTTGAAGCCTCACAAGAAAGAGTTACAGGTTTGTGAACATTATGAACTTCACAGTATCTCAATGTGGGTGTAGTGGGAATTTTCTTCTTCAGAATATGAAATACTCTTTGGTGTTGTTTCAACCAGGATCAGTTAACATTTTTGTGTGTCAGCTCATGTAGTAGTGTTGAAAGCTCAAACAAAAAAATACGTGTACCACTGCAAACCAAACCAATAAGAAAAAACAGGAGCTTTCTGAGGTCAATAAAGGGAAGTTAACAGCAAAAAGCTAGCGTAAACACAACTTTATTCCCTCTTTCGTCAGAACCTGACTTCTTCAGAAACATAATACCAACTGAATGAAAATGCATGTATTAAATACACTCCATTTTGGCGCCCAGCACTTGATTAATTATCCAATTAAAAACAATTGTTACAAAACTTTATCACATCACTTGATAACCACTTTTTTAAAAGGAAATATATAAAAAATAAAAATAATAAAATATATGTGTATATAAATGGATGTTCCAATGTCAAAAAATCTTTTATACATAATTTCTATCTTGACATTTGCTAACTTTTAATGCCCAGTGTTTTAAAAAACACTTTACATTTACTGATTCATTTAATCCAGGCTTTTTGTCAGTATCAAGGACTATTTACCACAGGGTCTCCTTCTGCTCAAGAAAATTCTTAAAGTCACCTCCTCTCAAATCCTTATTACCTACTTCCAAAATGGAAAACAAAACATTTTTTGCACTTGTTGCATTCCAAAGAATGCTTAAATAGAGCATTATTACCATCCTTGCTTTTAATGCCATAAACATGTTCCCTAATACAATCTCTCAGAGGACGTGTAGTCATCCCCACATAGAAAGCCTTGCATCCACTGTACACTCCAATGTAAATAACTCCTTCAGTTTTACAAGTCAAGTATCCTGGAACCTTAAGAGTATGTTTGATATGACTCAATGCAATGTAAGGACCCTCCATTATGTACCTGCAAAAATTGCAATTTCCACATTTGTACATCCCTGTCCTATGGCTAAATACTACCCTGGAAATACTAGTGGAATGATCATTCTCTAACAATTTTTTAATGCTAATCTGATTCCTATATACGAAATTAGGTTTTGTACTTAATACCTTGATTAACTCACTGTTCCCTTCCAATATTTTCCAATTCCTTTGGACTATTTCTCTAATCACTGGGCAATTTACTGTCATGTCCAAAGTAAGTGTTGCCCCAACTTGTTTCTTTATGTTGATTTTCCCATTGTCTAACGGAACTCGTAAAATCGGAGGGTATAAAGAAATTCTCTTGTCCAAAATAAAACTGAATTTGAATTTGAGAGGGGGTGACTTTAAGAATTTTCTTGAGCAAAAGGAGACCCTGGAGCAAATAGCCCTTGATGCTGACAAAAAGCCCGGATTAAATGAATCAGTAAATGTAAAGTGTTTTTTAAAACACCAGGCATTAAAAGTTAGAAAATGTCAAGACAGAAATTATGTACAAAAGATTTTTTGACATTGGAACATCTATTTATACACACATATATTTTATTATTTTTATTTTTTATATATTTCCTTTTAAAAAAGTGGTTATCAAGTGATGTGATAAAGTTTTGTAACAGCTGTTTTTAATTGGATAATTAATCAAGTGCTGGGCGCTAAAATGGAGTGTATTTAATACATGCATTTTCATTCAGCTGGTATTATGTTTCTGAAGAAGTCAGGTTCTGACGAAAGCGGGAATAAAGTTGTGTTTATGCTAGCTTTTTGCTGTTAACTTGCCTTTACTGACCTCGGGAAGCTCCTGTTTTTTCTTAGTGCTGAAAGCTCACTCAAGTCTGGGATGAACTTTCTTAAATAGTTGACCATACCAAGAAAACTTTGTAATGATGTGACATTTTCTGGAACTGGCATCTCAAGAATTGCTGATTGCTTAGACAGATCTGGCTGTAAGACAGAACTGGTAAACAAATGATCCACAATAAATAACTTCCTTCAGTTTGAATTTACATTTCTGAGGATTCAATTTAAGACTGACTTCACATGTACAGTCTAGATTCTAGAACTTTCCGTAGGTTTCTGTCATGTTTGTCTTCACCATTGCCCCCTTCAATAATGTCGTCTACTGTGATAGCACATGGATAACCAGAAAAAAAATTGCTACATCGCATGTTGAAATACTTCATTGGCAGAATTTATCCCAAATGAGATTCTCAAAAAATCTGTATCTACCAAATGGTGTACTGAAAGTGGTTAACAATGAGGATTTGTGATCCAGCAAAATTTACCAAAAGGAACTTTTTGCATCTAAGACTGAAAAAATACTGGCATTTGGTATGGCGTCAGATACCTTTTCCACTGTGTGCATTGGATGATGAGGATGCTTAAGCACTTTGTTTAAATCTCATGGATCAATACATATTCAAATATCATCAGAGTTTTTCTTATAAGCTACGACCATGGATGATACCCATTCAGTTGGTTCTTCCACTGGAGTAATTACACCCAAATTCACCATTTTGTCTAGTTCTGCTTTTACTTTGGTTTGCATTGCTACAGGAATCTTCCATGCTGGTCTGACAACTGAGCTTACTTCATGGTTTAACTTCATGTAATATGTGACTGGGAGTTTGCTAAGCTCATGTTTGAAAATATCAGCATATTCACAAAAAAAAAAAAATGGTCTGAGAAAACTGCCATTGTTGTTCATACTTATATGGTGGACCTCTTTATTAAATGAAATAATTTCCATTCTCAAACTGTCTTTGAGGCCTAACAGTGACTGCATGTGTCTTTTGACTACATAAAACTGCAAGTCATAGCTGTCTCCAGCAGAATGACATGAAAGAATTACTGCACCATCAGTTTGAATCTCTTCACCACCATATGCAACTAGTTCTGCACACTTTGCTGACTCAAGTTTCTCACCAGCTTTTACTTTGGCAAACATTTGTGCTAATATAACACTGTACTTGGATCCAGTGTCTACTTTAAGCTCTACATGTTTCACAGTAATCCGTACAGTACAAAATATTTTGCTCTTTGCTGCCAGCTGATAATCTACTGTAACTGTTTCATCGATCACAGAGACACCGTCAACATAGAAAGTTTGCTCACAGCTCTCTATCTGATGCACTTGCTTCTTCAGCTGCTCTCTTTTAATAAAAGATTGTGCCACTTTAGATTTGCAAAGCCTTTTGAAATCATTCCACCCTTTACATTTGTGACACTGCTGCCCAAAAGCTAAGCTCTTCTCTCATTTAGGTTCATGGCTGCCTCCACAATTATGACAGTGAACAATAAGGTTAAGTGCTGTGACCCTATTCGGTTTATAGTCAGAGTTGGGTACTGCCCCATTTGGTTTATATTTAACAATGAGGTTGGGTATGGAAATGTTAGGTTTATATCTCTTTTTTTCATCTTAGCTTTCTGTTGTATACTATCAACATTCACACTGGTAGATATTGCAACACGCCTTTCTAATTCGTAAGCATATTCATGTGCTTTTCTGTTAGTTTATATATTTGTCAAACCTCTATGGCTTTGCTTAACATTAAATCACTGTCATGAAGCAAAATCTTTCTCACTGTATCATTATTAACACCATGCACAAACCTGTCTTTTATCAACTCATCTTGTAAATCACCAAATCTGCACGTTTTAGCTTTATTTCTTAAGTTAGCAATATATGCTGCTATAGTTTCACCAGGCTTTTGATTTGTTGTGTAAAATATGTGCCTTTCCACATTTCATCCTGTGTCACAATATGCCCCTCCCCTGCATACACAGCATGTGTATACAGAAATGAGTGTTCCCTCTTAATGGCTTCCGAGCCAGCTAAATTAAGAAGTATAAACACTGTTGGATGTGCATCTTTATCAGAAAATGCAACCTGTATGAAAATATAATCTTGCTCAAACACTCACCAATTTTCTGCAGTGTTACTATCAAACACCAGCATTCCAGGTCTGTGAAATCCCTCTTCCATAACAACAAAATTCATTTAAATATAAGCATAGACCAGGTACTTGTGATTATGTGCCCAAATGCACAACAATCTCTCTGAAAAGGCTTCATTTTAACACCGCAAACACTGTGAATATTCCAGACACTGGATAATTTTAATAGCTTTAGTTAATGCAAAAAAGTAGTACATTGCAAAGAAATGTGGTTGTTTTATCTTTTTTGTACATTTTAAAGACTTTGGAAATTATTTCAGATACTTTTATCATAACATCATTGTTTCAGACATTTTGTTTATCTCAGTAATTATTTTGAATGTTTTGAATACTTTGACAGATTTGGCAAGTGAAAAATCATTTAAATAAGTGTAAGCACCTTTGAATAACCACTGACCTTTTTGCGAGTTCACGCCTGTATATTTCTCCACTTCTAACTTTGCCCCTCATGGCTTGTATGCCGGTTCAACTCATAGCTCTCAACCTTCCATCTCCAAAATGAGGAACACTCACCTTCATAATGTGGAACAAATGGGCAAAATGTGGAACACATACTAATGGCTTACTAACAACTTCAACTAGGAAGGTCATAGAATGGTTAAAATATGCTGGTTTTACTTATAAAAAAAGATCCTTTAATGAATTAATATGATTAATTTCTATTTACCATGGATTTCACTTAAAAAATCCCTAACACTGAATGTGTCACAGATTATGTCAATGTGGAACTTTAAGGAACTTCGAGGAACATGAAATTTTTAAGACCCCCAAATGAGGTACGTTCCTCGTAATGAGGTACACTTGAGAGGTGTGGTTCAACTTTAGATCCCATTTTGACACCATGTCGCTTGTCTTGTGTATGCAAAAGAGACGATGAAGCGGTGTAAGGGTTCAAGATATTTATTGTACATAAACACATCAGGAGTTGTAACTGGAACACTTACTTAAGCTGACTGACTCACTTATTACTTCAAACACACTTGCATGTGCATCTCCATTCATGCCTGCATTCACTCTGACTGACTGCACAAAATGGCACTGATCTTGCACGTGCTCAGTAACTTATATGCACATGCTGTCTAGCTACAGTGGCAGACTACGTTCAAGATGCATACTCATCTACAGTTTCCATGCCTGTGTATGCTTTACATGAATTCACTGGTACTTTGCCCCTGTCATTTGTGCCTCACCAACTTGGCACAGAAACTTCCAGCTTTGATGTGGATGTAGAAAGTGTTGTGTTAGAGGGTAGTGTAGAGTTTCATATGAATGGCAATGAAGAGCATTTATCTGTGGGAATACATACAATACAACAATTTACCCCCCCAAAAGAATATTGACATACAGAAACTATTGCAGTTTGTCTATGTGCATATCACTAAGTGAATGTTAGTTTGATGATAGCAAAAAACAAAAAAACAACCCAGTATGAAAACTATGTACTTTCAAAATACAACACAGCCGATACCACAACAAACAAGAAATGTAAACATTCTGCACTGGTCATTGTGGTAATATTTCTAATGAAAAATAAAATATGTTTACAATAAGTGATGTGACCAGATGTGGTTGTTTATATTCTGAGTTAAATACTGATTTATTTATTTATATTTTTTTACAAGGGTAGTTCACTGATCAAAACTGGCCATTTGCAGGAACAGCCACAGTGAAAGTATCCCCAAATAACAAACAACAAGGTAGTACACAACCTATGGGGAGGTACAGATAGAACAACATACACTTATGGACAGAAATGGATTGGGGAAAAGGAAGACAATAAACAGAGGGAGATCTTTGCATAAGGAACAGAAAGGCATAATGATGAAGTGATATATATAGTTTACTGCTAAAGATGGAGGTTGGAGTGAGAGGCTTAGGTGTTGTGTTCTCTTTGGGCACAGGAGCAATTGGCTTTCTGTTAAAGGAGGATAATTCGATCCTTTCAAAATGTAGACAATTGTTGAGTTCTTTTTGCTGATCTGAGGGAGTGAATGCTAGAGAGAGGGAGAAACTATGGAGAAGGCATGTCTGGTTCACTGGAGGGAGGATCTTGGAGTGGAGAGTGGTGATGGAGCATTTTTGATAGGTTTACAAAGGTTATGAAGAGTTGTTTTCATGGGGTTTGGCTGACAGAGGGGCAGAGGCTTCAAGGTAAAGCAGATTGAATAGTTGGGTTTGAAGCAGGATGACATTAAAAAGTTAAATACTAAAAGATATAGATAAGATACATATTATTAATATGATCTTCCCTGACCTTGTAGCTCATAACATTCAAAGGATGCAGACATATTTTGTTCTTTTTCAGAAGTTGTTGCTGGGGGCTAAACCAGTGTACAATTCTCCATGCTGTACATATTCTTAAGTAAGTAGTGATAACAGACACCCAGTCAGATATCATCTTCTTCTACATCTGGAGTACTTATAATGAATCATTCTGTTCAGGCCTTAAATGGCATAAAGGTATGCACTTCAGACCATACCTCCCAACCTCTTAGTGTAAGAAATCTGGATAAAGCCTGGCAAAATGGAGAGATAAAGGCCCAAAAGTAGGGACAGATTTTAAATATTGCTCTTTGAAAGTTGCTAGGCTAACATGGTTTGTATTAACATACATTTTTTGATGGATTTGAATTCTGAAACTGAAATGTATGTCATTATTTATTGACTTCAGTCCTCAGATCCTCCCAGTAATTTGTCAGAAAATCACAAATTTTATGAAGAATAGACAAAAATGTAAGACAAAAATCTGGACATTCTGCAAAAATATGGACAGTTGAGAGGTATGCTTCAGACAGGTAATACCACTTTACAAACTCCTGTTACTGAGAAACTGGTAGTGTTAGTCTAGTATGTTCAAATGTGGTACTACAGTTCGACTTCCTTATAATATTGTTCCCAGGACTAGCCAGTGTCTTATAGATATACAGCCCAGTAAATAAACGTTAGTTTACTGTGAAAGCTGGTAACACATATCATGATTGTAAACCTGGAAAGCTTTTTTCTTGTAAAAAGAGCTAATGCTACTGATTTTGAAATCCCAGAGTGGTGAATAGTTAGATTATTTTATTCCTCTCCCACTATCTCACATATCTTGTTTTTTTTCTGTACATATTTGGAACCTTGAAATAATCCTGAATCATATTCAGGATCATATGCCTTTCTTATCCACAGCATGGCTTTAGGCCTAGTACTGGAATCATCTCTGCTCTTCAGGTTACAGACTGAATGTCCTTTTCACAGGTTCATAGGTTCATAGGAACAAAGTACTTTTAACAATGTGCTTTGATGTGACTGACCATTCACTGCTCCTTTCCAGGCTCAGTGAATTAGGTTTTGCTGAGGTACCTCTCAAATGATTCACAACTTCTCTCTCTCATAGGTTTATTCAGGTACACTGTATTTACTCTTCCTTATACCTTGCCTTTCATGGATTACCCAGGGTCTATCCTTGTGTGCTAAATGTAAATAAAGTTTTTAGCCAAGGTTGAGCTCAGAAAAAGACCTTGAGATCTGTAGGTTCTGAAGAGTTCCTGCCTGTAATACTGAATAAATGAATGAATATATACATACACACATTCATACGTACATGCATACATGTATGCATTCATAAGGAAGCAAACCTGTCAACTGTAAATGTCCAGGCTGTTAAATAAGGATAATAATAATGTAACTGTACTCAGTCCACTGACCAAGCTTTTAACCTTACGTTCTGGAAATCAGTTGAGAAATATAAACTTACGTACATACACTCTAGCAACCTAACTACATAGTATATTTTACATCCCTAAAATAGTTATCAAGTTTAAATATAAAAAATTCAACATTCAGAACAACAGTTACATTTTGTAAAAGCATCATCTAAGGGCATTGCTTTTAGTATATTCCATTTGATAGAGGAGAGCATGGTATTGAATGAATGTAGATTATAGCTGGTCAGGTTGTGAATGATTTTAAAAGCTTGTTGTTTTGGGGGGGTTTGTATGTAATGTTTGGTGAAGGTAGGAGACAATCTCTGAGGGAGTTTGAAAGAGTACCAGATGAAATAAATTCACCAGGGTTGGAGATTAAAATCCAGTCCACTCGAGAACTTCAGTTTTTCCTAAAGTATGTTGGATTTTCTAGAAATTGTTTAAACCCAAATAGATTTATGCTAGATTTCGGGACAGTTGATATAACATCAAGCCAACATCTGCTATTATTGTTTTATGGAGGATAGAAGTTAAGGTCCAGTGCAGAATTTCTGAAAATGTATTAATATCTTTGCCTGGGGGAGTATTTAATGTGATAACACAGATTTGCTTATCCTTGCTTATATTTGTTTAGCTTCAGAAAAGTAATAGAGTTCTGCTTTGTTGAATTGTGGTATGGGAGTGTAACATGGGGTTGAGTTGTAGTAATTACGTTACATTACTGCAACAGCACTGCCTGTTTTTTGGTTTGATGAGTTCTTATTATATTATAGCCAGGTGGTAACATGTTAGCATCACTAACATTTGGATTCAACCATGTTTCAGTTATAGCTGGAATACTGGCATTTTGAAGGATAATCCAAGTATAGAGTTCTGTGATTTTGTTTCTTATCCTTCTAGCACAGAAAGTGATAAGAGTTAGTTGTCTAGTTAGGGATGGTGGGTAGTGGGATTTGGTTGGTTTGATTTATCCTGTTGTTTTCTTCTGATGGCTATTTGATCCTAGTTAGGGTGTATATCACCATCAGCTAGGACTGATTTAAGGTAAAGTAGTATTTCTAGTTACTTTTTTGGGGCTGTTTTACTGAAAGGTATTAGTTTTGGTTGACTTGAGGATAGGATGAGTAGTTTAAACTTGGAATAAAGTTATGGGGCATCATGGTATTCTAGTAAGGGTATTTGAAACTTAACTTTTGAGATGTAGTTTGCAATTTGGAGAGTTTGGTAACAGGTGAGTTTGATGAGACATAGTAGCAGACACAAAGTTAGGCTGGGCAGAAACACAGTGGAATGGTATAGTGTTACCTGTACTGGATGGAAAAGGGGATGTAAGATAGATGAAATGTGATTTAAATATTTTTAGTGTTAAATATGGATAATTTTGGGGCTAAGTTTACAAGTGACTTACAATGAAGATATAATTATAGATAGCGATATAGTTTGTCGGCAATATCACATACAAGAGGGCTAGTGGAAAGAGGTAGTGTGTGCTACTCTGATGGTAATTGATGATGGTGATGAATGGCTTATGAATGTGGGTGGGGCTTAAGTTAATTAATTGGGGTGGTGTTTAGTGTAGTACAGTGATGCCGAACCTTTTGGGCTCGGCATGTCAAAAATTCGGAAAATGCCTATCTTGACTCTGCTGGCGAGTCATCCCCCCCCAAACAAAAGAGAAACAATTCTTTACATATTCACTTATTTAAAGAAAAAATACAGTCCAATCATGTATGCTGCTATGTATTATAAAAGTAAAAGAAAAATCAGTGACTTACAATAGAGAAAACAGTATGTGCACTGATAACTGGGCTTAAAATAATGCACCAAAAAATGACTCTACTTTTAATAGTAATTTTGAATTTAACTGAAAAAATATGGAACACATTGCATTTGATTTGATTAACATCAATTAATGATTTTTTTTGTTGGTGAGTTTTAATAAATAAGCGCAGGGTCACATATTTCTTGCATTTTTGTTCATTCAGTTTCTTTGATAACTTGGGTGTGGGTGAACGCTGGTGTTTCACCTTTGACATGCATGTCATAGGATCACCATCACTGGTGTAGTATAAATGTAGAGGAAATAGGAGTGAGTGGGAATGTGGGGCAGGATAAGGCAACAAAGTGGAGCCTGAGCTTATTGAAGGCAGAACGGAGTGGGGCCCACACTTGGTTGCTGTGTTTTTCTTAAAGAAGCACTATCAATGGAGTATTAAACTTTATCAGATAAGAAGTAATGACAGAATGAAAGCATATTTCTTTATTTCAAGAGTTTGTTGGGAATGCTGTAGAAGCATGTATGGGAGGTTTATACCCACTATTCCTGTGCAGTAGTTTTGAAATGATTGAGTAAAGTAATAATTTCTATGTAAAAGATTTGCAGTTAATCAGAAATGTAGTCAGTAATTAACAATAAAAGTAAGAGGTATGGCTAGATAGAAGAAATGGATAATATGAGCTGTAGCAGAAAAAAATTATTTTGTCTTAAAGGTTTTCTTTTAGTAAAGGTCTACTTTTTGTAGTTATTTTGTTTTGCTGTAAATTCTCTTAAACTGTTGTTTATTCTTTAAGTAATGGATGGCAAAGAGGTAAAATATTTGTTATTGTTGTTGGTGATGGTGGGATAGGAATCCACCAGTATTGTGCACTTAGAAACAAAAATAATTAATAGCACATAGGATGCAGAGATTGCTGATGAATATATCTGTCAGATAAAGTGTACTTTAAGATGTGCATGCCACTTGAGGCTGTCCTTGTTTGATGATGACGACTGCATTAACAGTATAACTTCCTCAGATTTCAGGAAACGGGAATATGAGACACACTAATTTCTAAGAAAGCATAGATATATGTTGCAAAAAGAAGTGTGGGAGAAACAAGCACGCATTGGATAACATACGGCATGTCTGTTTTATAACTAAATTTAGGACAGAGGAAAAGGAGAGATGATATTATAACTAAAGCTGGAAGACAGGAGTTTAGTCTGATATCAGGATACGCAATCTGAAAGGAGAGCTAATGTTACTGAGTCATTCCAAAAAATGAAGCATCCAGTAGAATGTAGTTATTGAAGAGGACTTAGCTAACCAGTAAATAACATTTAAATACTACTTACGATTTTTAACAAATTCTACTTATAATTATGCTTCATAAAATACAAGGAACAGACTAAAGTTCATGGTAGGCCACAGACACTGACTAATACAAAAGCTATTAATGCATAAAATGCAGTATCTTTATCAGAATAATTTCAGTTACAACAATCTGAAATAATACACAAAAAACCTGTATTACCAAAGAAGTTACCCCATCTCTGCTACTTTTAGTCCATTTATGATTTTCCTGTTTGATCTGGTAGATTTACCAATGAAAATATTAAGAGAGTTACTAGTTAAGAACAACATTTATGCATTCCTGCTATCCACACCTGGTATGCAGATGATAAGCAGTAGCTTCTTCTCCTTTGTTCTGGTATGCAGTCGTTTAATCTGTTCCATTTCTACATGACAAATGATCAACTCTCCCTTGGTAGTGTTGATCACTATTTAACCATGCTTTGTGAGGGAATGCATGAGTTTGACTGAAGATAACATAGAAAAAAAATCCTTATTGCTCAGCCGGTAAGGACAAAAGGACCTAGAGGAGCATTTACACTATTAATATCCTTAATGTTTATTTATATATAGTACATTATTTTTACTATGACAAGCAGTAACATACTCCGGAAGCCCTCGAGGTCATGTTGCATTTAGTTTACTGTCTTCTTAGTTTAAACTGTATAGTACTTTCAGTGATTCAGGTTTACGTAACAGAGCAAAGGATCATTTGGTGGTTTAACATGAGGAGAAATTAAATAAAACTGAGGTGGAGGTTGCTCAGGCTAGGGTAATGTGGGTTGCTGGTTGACCAATCCTCCTGTTCTTGTACCTCTGTCTGTGGATTATATTTCTCTATGCCATGTTTCAGAGTCTCATGAACAGACCACAGACCAGCTTGGTACTTGTAATATCATGTCCATTAACAAAAGACCTTAGTTAACAGTCGTAACAGATAATGTAAGCTTAGTAGATCAGGTGTGTATTACTCAGTTCTGCTTGAATGCGGCCTGAGGACTTTCCATTGAAGAAATCATTTCACTGGCTTTCTTTGTTTTATACCAGAAAATATATGACCAAAGAGTATTGTTTTGTTTACATTAAACCGACTATAAAGACTCATTACATTAGAGCCCCATTTTGAACACCATCATATCTCAATAGTAGTTAGAAAAACATCTGGCTCATTTTATTTCCAAAGGTATCTCATCTAGCTCCAAAGAAGTCTTAATTCTCTTTAAATCATATCTCATAAGCACTATTATTAAATATAATACCCCCTTTTGGCATGTATTTGTCTAAATATATCACTCATCTTGAGAGACCTCTGAGATTCCTAATTAAAAAAATCAGTGGCCTCAAAACCCTCAGTTATCCAGACGACTGGCATCTCTCTTTGTCTCTCTGTCTGTACTTAATCTCTTATATACTCTTCCTAGGAGATCTGTGCCTAGCCTTTCAACCCATGAAAGCACTAACCATCCTTGACCTTGTATTACTTCTCACAAGTACTGTGTTAAAGGAAATAAACCTTCATCAACAGATAAATAAAACATGTTGGTGTAATATATTCGTATGCTGATGTATCTCACACCTCTGGAAGAAATCACCATTATATGTCAGAGAGTACCGATGCCACAATTAAGCTAAATCTGGATAACTGAACAGGCAGCCTTGCGTTTTCTCCTGGTCTGTATTGCGTTGCCCTCCTTGAGGTTGTAGGGAACTTTTGTATACAGATTACTGCTAGGCTTGTAATTGTCTGTAGACTCATTACCAAGGTATGATAAGGTGACATTTCCAACTGGAGGATTTGTTCTAAATTGGGAATGTAGTCATTACATCTGATCTTGCAGTTTGTCTGCTAGGATCATTGCAAATTAAATGACTGAATTTAGAAGCTTTTCCATATCTGTCTGGCAGACTCTTATCAAGGACTAGAAATCATAATCTCCATTTTCTCCCCAAGAATGGCCTAGCCTTATTTAGGTCCCAAAATAGAATCCATTACAGTGGCAGTAACTTCCTGGTATTGAAACAAAATCTCTGGAAATTCCTTCCACTAGCTCTGAAAAATATGTCCAAATATTTCAAGTTTCTGACTAAACTAAAGCAAATCCTGACTGAGACAGTCTAGTGTAAGTGCTGTAACCATGACAGTCACTTAATTTCCATAGCTCCCTTAACCGTAACAGAAGGGGTACCACTATTTTAAGTGAAGTACATTCTAATAGCCTTTCTTCTCATGCTCACTTACCCATCTGGTTAGTTTTGTACAAGAGACTCACAGTAAACTTTTGGGAAATACTTATTTGTTTTGTATAAATGTTAATCATTGCAGAATCACTGTAATATTTTGAAAAATACTCATTTGGTATAAATGCAAAGATTTTATATGCTTTTTTAATTTCAGGTTTTTAATCATTTCATATATAGATATTTTCTGAATTGTAAGTCCTTCTTTGCTGCTCCCAAACAATGACTGAAATTGATTCTATAAAATCAGTATATTATTCTGGTTAACAAACTCTTATCAGTCAATTGGACAGTCAGCCAATCAACACATGTCTCAGTATCAAAGGTACATTTGATTATAATCTACTGGAAAATTTAGGGTGAAATTTTTTAGGTGAGCAGGAATGCTTTCTGTAAGAATAACTGGAGCTCAGTCTTGATCCAGAGTTGACTCTCTAAAAATCATTGATTCTTAGTGATTCTGTCTGCTGAGCCAGTCACTGAAACTTCAAGTTCTGCCTGGATTTGCCCCTCTTCAGTTTCTGAAAAACCTATATCTAAACTTCCACCCACATTTATGAGTGGCCATGCTTGTGACCTTGAGAATGTGTCTGTAATTGAAGCCATACAGTCAAAACAGGAGAAACTACCTCCAAAAGCAGACCTTTAACCAGTGGTGTTCCACAGGCACCAGTCCTAGGACCACTACTGTTTGGCATCTATTTCTCTGAAGTACAAGCAAAAACTAAAGGTCTGTGGCTGACAAAGTTTGTTGACAATTGAAAACTGGGAGTGGTCATAGAATCCCCAAATGATTTCAATATTCTACAAGAGGGTCTTGTGTAAAGAAATGATTGGTGTCAAAGTCATGGCTTTAAACTCAATGCAAAAAATGTATTATCATCCCATTCAGTAAGAGCGATGATCCTGCTAACTACCATATCAATAGAAACACACTAAGCATGTACTCAGTGGTGAGAGACCTGGGCACACAGTTTGAGAGCAACCTTACCTTTGATCATCATGTCTCCACAGTGGTAAGAAGGGCATTCTATATTGTGCATTTCATAAGTAAGGGCATTGCCTCCAGGAAAAAAAAAAGTTATAATCTCCCTGTACTCTTACCTCATCAGGTCAATGATTGAGTACAATGCCCCTTTTGGTATCTACCTTTTCAGGCACCTGCAGCAAGTGGAGAGACCACAAAAGTTCCTCACAACATCTGTCCTATGTGGATCAGATGAAATCACTTTCACTTTACTCTGTTTCATGCAGACTACTCAGAGGCAATCTCTGACTTGCGTTTAAGGCAATCTTTGACTCTGCTTTATTGAAAATGCTGCATATCCATAAGTCCAATGGCTTTCAGGTTACTCACTCTGAAGACCTTAACCTGGTATGTGACATTAATAGAAGCTGCTGGAGGGAGAAGTTTGTCTCATAGAGGTTACCACACTTGTGGAACAGCCTCCCAATTCATGTCAAGTAGAGCACCTGTTCTCTTCAAGTGCAGTCTGGGTGATTGGATGGGTAAACATAAATTCACCCTGGGGGTTCCACCTGTGTTTCTCTTGGACAGGGGCAAAAGGTGCTGATCATGGAAACATGGGCAGAATTTGGATAGGCTTGTAAGGGCCCTAGGGCCACTAGCCTAGTAACTTCCTATGATTCTATGAAAACACAGGCCTGTAGGTGGACCAGTAATTTGAACTGATCATGTTCCTTTTTTAAGCATTCACTACTGAGAAGCTCAAGCACACTCCTCTTTGGATCTTTATTACACAGACTCTGGTGACAACATTTGACCTTAACAAGCTAATAAAGATAAACTGACTCTCTGCAGCAAACACGAATCCTGGTTCCACAACAAAAACGGCTAATGGTACAAGCAGAAGTGTGTGAAATTATTTAATTTTAAGTGTACAAAAAATAAAATCCACTTTTCGTCAGGAATAATCTCCCAACTTCCTCAGAAAAATACATGGGCATTATTACATCACATGTCTTATATAATTAATTAACCAAGTCACATGATAAACAACTTGATTAGTCTGTAGACTTTAAAGTAATAAAGATGTGAAAACTGGACAATAAACAATAAAAAATAAAATAAAAAATAAACAATAATAAATAATAATAAATCCTGCCTTCATAATTAAAACTGTATTTAAAATATTTTAAAAAGTTTTTAAACAACTGTTATTAACACATTCCTAAATGTTAGAGAACCATAAACTAACGATTTATATAGTCATTCTTACAGCTTACCGGCGATTATTTCATGCATACTATAGGAGTTTATATGGAATGTATAAAACATATATATAAAATAATATATATATATATATCCACATATATATCTAAAAGTACACTTAATCAAACCCAATCTATTACAATAATAATAAAAAGTAGTAATGGTAAAGAATAATGTAATGACTTAAAAACAAGTATCACACTAATATATCTATTTAAGCAATCATTAAAAAATATATGTGTATATATTTAATTATTTATTGAGCCTGTATCAAGTCACTGCTCGAATAGTAAATAATGTAAAGGAAAAATTGCATAGCAAACGATTATTAAAAAATAATAAATAAAAATGTAAACTAAACTTAATAGTATCGTAACTAACATATTCTAATACACTTTAATATAATGCCAATCAGGTTGTTCACTATTATATGAACACTTATTAACACTCCATTTCTTATCTATTTAAATTTTTCAATCTAAGAATACACATAATCGAACACATTTCATTAAGGCCAGGGTATTGACAGGCGTTCACTCTAAGTTGCCAAAGTAGTTCTATTCTTTCTAATTTTAGTGACTCAGGGCCACCTCTTCCATCATTATACAATTGGTCAAGGACTCTAAATTTAAATTCATGCCCCTCAAACGCACTTGAATGTCTAGCCAATGCATTTTCTAATTTCTTCTTACTTATACAGTATATATGTTCATAAATCCTCTCGCCCAGCTTTCTATCAGTTTTACCTACATAGAAAGCTGGGCATGTTGCACATTTCGCCAAGTAAACAACTTGTTTACAACTGCAATTAAATTTCCCCGTGGTAGTATATTTATTACTACCTATCATGAAGTTACATCCTGTGTCGATATATTTACAAATCCGACACATATTGCACTTATGCATACCCTTCCTGTTAATGAATGGTCTAGGTTTAGCCTCCAGTATGTTCTTCAGGTTGTAACCTCGCCTAAAAGTTATTCCAGGTACTGATGGAAACAACGTTCTGAGTTGACTATCTCTCATCAAAATGTCCCAATTTTTCACAATGATGTTTACTACTTGGTAGGAATCCATATTAAACATACAAATAAAACTACACGGGTTAAATGTTTTAGTTCTTGTACTTGTCCATGGTCTACCCCCTCTACTGTTATTCAAAATTGGGGTGTAAACACCTAACTCTCTTTTGTGCTGAACCTCTTTTATGATGTCGTATACAAAATGGTCTGGGTACCCCCTCTCTCTAAAGAACAATTTTAATAATTTACATTCATCTTCAAACTCGGTGTCCTTGGTAGTCATCCTGGCAGCTCTAACAACTTGGCCTTTGACTACTGATTTTTTCTGATATGTAGGATGACAACTGGTAAAATGTAAAAACATATTGGAATAGGTGTCTTTACGAAAGATTTTAGAAACAAAAATCTTTTCATTGTAGTCCTTACGTAGTTCTACATCCAAATATACTATCCTGTTTCTACTGTGGTTAGAAGTAAATTTTAAAAAGTCAGTGCTAGAATTAAACATTTCTAACAATTGTTTTACTTCATCCATGGTACCCTGGAATAGAATAAAAATATTGTCTAAAAAACGGGTATAGAACTGAATCTGGTCTTTAAACAATGGATTTTTTAACACATTGTTTTACTCGAATTTACAGTACTAATCGTCGGAGTGAAAGGATAGCATCTAACAATAACAACAAAAATAACTCTAATCAGAACACATTCACTAGAAACATGAACCAAAGAAATTTTTGGTACCGTGCCTCGAACTTTGTAGAACCGAAAACGAGAACAACCAGGAGCGCGAACAAGACCAAACAGTAATGATGGACACTGTCTTAGCTATCAACAAAGATGTTAAATGTAAAATTTTGTATAATTCCAGTATGGACTTTAAGATTTACAATTATTCTGATATTGACATCAGTTCAGAAATGATTGATTTATTAGCGAAGGGACATACATTTGTCCCGACAGTAGAACTTGATGTAGCAAATACTTTAATTGATCTTAAACTTTTCATTAGGAAACTTAATTTAATGGTTTTAATGGGAGGTGACATGAATAATAAGTCCGACTATTATGTTTCGACTATGTACAACCCACCCTTACATCCTTTACTCACTTTATTTGAACAAGTTAGTGAATTGGATATTCGTAATCTTAAGAATATAGGAAATACTTCAAGACACAATAAAGACCAAACTTTTAACATCAGTAGAGATGCCAGGGAGAACTTGAAATTTCTGTGTCAAGCCCCCGTCCGCATTATGAAACCAGATAAGGGTGGGGGGTTAGCTATTATGAATATCATGGATTACAATGAAAAAATGACAGAAATTTTAGATAGCCACACATATGTAGAAGCATCTAAAAATGAGATGTATGGTGCTTATAGGAAAGTCACAGCCTTTATTGAAGAACTATATATAGAGGCAAGGATTGATAAATCAATGTACAATTACTTAACGCAACCTGCCCCTCGAATTCCGAGGTTGTTTGGAATTCCAAAGGTACATAAATGTATAGACAATCCACCTATGCGACCATTAGTGGATGGTAGGAACAGTAATACCTATACGTCTGCCAAAGTAGTTGATAATATTTTAAAGAAATACATAAAACTTGAAAAACAAATCTCCAAGGATTCTTGGTCATTCCTGGAGAACATTAACAAACTTGAGTTTAGCGAAGATACCTTTTTTGTAACAATTGATGTGAAGGATTTATATCCATCAATCCCACATAGTGTAGGAATAGAGTGGGTCGTACAAATGTTAAAAATTTTGGATGCCCCTACACAAGAGATACAACTTGTAGGAGAACTGATTGATAGTATAACTACGTCCTTTTTAATGATGAAGTATATCATCAAAAAGTCGGGATAGCAATGGGTTCCCCCTGTGGTGCCAGCCTGGCTAACTTGGTAATGGCATACTGGGAGAGGGAATATGTGTTAAAAATCCATTGTTTAAAGACCAGATTCAGTTCTATACCCATTTTTTAGATGATATTTTTATTCTATTCCAGGGTACCGTGGATGAAGTAAAACAATTGTTAGAAATGTTTAATTCTAGCACTGACTTTTTAAAATTTACTTCTAACCACAGTAGAAACAGGATAGTATATTTGGATGTAGAACTACGTAAGGACTACAATGAAAAGATTTTTGTTTCTAAAATCTTTCGTAAAGACACCTATTCCAATATGTTTTTACATTTTACCAGTTGTCATCCTATATATCAGAAAAAATCAGTAGTCAAAGGCCAAGTTGTTAGAGCTGCCAGGATGACTACCAAGGACACCGAGTTTGAAGATGAATGTAAATTATTAAAATTGTTCTTTAGAGAGAGGGGGTACCCAGACCATTTTGCATACGACATCATAAAAGAGGTTCAGCACAAAAGAGAGTTAGGTGTTTACACCCCAATTTTGAATAACAGTAGAGGGGGTAGACCATGGACGAGTACAAGAACTAAAACATTTAACCCGTGTAGTTTTATTTGTATGTTTAATATGGATTCCTACCATGTAGTAAACATCATTGTGAAAAATTGGGACATTTTGATGAGAGATAGTAAACTCAGAACGTTGTTTCCATCAGTACCTGGAATAACTTTTAGGCGAGGTTACAACCTGAAGAACATACTGGAGGCTAAACCTAGACCATTCATTAACAGAAAGGGTATGCATAAGTGCAATATGTGTCGGATTTGTAAATATATTGACACAGGATGTAACTTCATGATAGGTAGTAATAAATATACTACCACGGGAAAATTTATTTGCAGTAGTAAACAAGTTGTTTACTTGGTGAAATGTACAACATGCCCAGCTTTCTATATAGGTAAAACTGATAGAAAGCTGGGCAAGAGGATTTATGAACATATATACTGTATAAGTAAGAAGAAATTAGAAAATGCATTGGCTAGGCATTCAAGTGCGTTTGAGGGGCATGAATTTAAATTTAGAGTCCTTGATCAATTGTATAATGATGGAAGAGGTGGCCCTGAGTCACTAAAATTAGAAAGAATAGAACTACTTTGGCAACTTAGAGTGAACACCTGTCAATACCCTGGCCTTAATGAAATGTGTTTGATTATGTGTATTCTTAGATTGAAAAATTTAAATAGATAAGAAATGGAGTGTTAATAAGTGTTCATATAATAGTGAACAACCTGATTGGCATTATATTAAAGTGTATTAGAATATGTTAGTTACGATACTATTAAGTTTAGTTTACATTTTTATTTATTATTTTTTAATAATCGTTTGCTATGCAATTTTTCCTTTACAGTACTTGATACGGGCTCAATAAATAATTAAATATATACACATATATTTTTTAATGATTGCTTAAATAGATATATTAGTGTGATACTTGTTTTTAAGTCATTACATTATTCTTTACTATTACTACTTTTTATTATTATTGTAATAGATTGGGTTTGATTAAGTGTACTTTTAGATATATATGTGGATATATATATATATATATATATATATATATATATATATATATATATATATATATATATATTCTTTTATATATATGTTTTATACATTCCATATAAACTCCTATAGTATGCATGAAATAATCGCTGGTAAGCTGTAAGAATGACTATATACATCGTTAGTTTATGGTTCTCTAACATTTAGGAATGTGTTAATAACAGTTGTTTAAAAACTTTTTAAAATATTTTAAATACAGTTTTAATTATGAAGCCAGGATTTATTATTATTTATTATTGTTTATTTTTTATTTTATTTTTTATTGTTTATTGTCCAGTTTTCACGTCTTTATTACTTTAATGTCTACAGACTAATCAAGTCGTTTATCATGTGACTTGGTTAATTAATTATATAAGACATGTGATGTAATAATGCCCATGTATTTTTCTGAGGAAGTTGGGAGATTATTCCTGATGAAAAGTGGATTTTATTTTTTTGTACACTTAAAATTAAATAATTTCACGCACTTCTGCTTGTACCATTGGCCGTTTTTGTTGTGGAACCAGGATTCGTGTTTGCTGCAGAGAGACAACATTTGACCTTGCTTGTGACTTAAAGGCCACTGGAGATCCGGAGAGGATAGCATGGTCTGTAATCAGATACTGGATCAACTTTATGTAGTTTATGTTAAACGACAGACAATAGTAGCAGACAAAGTAAGTAGCACAGGTGTCAGGTGAATGTAAGGAATCCTTTGCAGACCAAGCACTTGAGTTTCTATCAAACTGAGATCTCAGTTGTGAAAACTAATTTTATAGCAAAGGAGCTCAAACTAGTAAGTAATCAAATAGCTCCATGGTTTTGCATGTCAGATAGGGTGACAGAAACATGCTTACTGCTAAAAAGATGCAGTGCATTTGTGAGGGTATTTGCAGAGGCATTTGAAGAAAGGATCTCTATATATTAGGAGAAATGTACTGCAATAACCATGACTTGAGAGATGAATGTCCTGAGCCATCTGACAGAAATTTAATTTTCCTGTAGTACATGATACATTTTAGAAATTTACAGGTGGTAAGGCCTCTCCATTTGTGGGTGAATCCTTGTTCCAATTGCCTGTTGTTTAACTGTACTTATCCCATCATCCTAGCTACTTGCTCTTTCCTTGAGGCAAGGATGTTTTTCCATGCTTTCCAAAAGGGCCAGTTACTGTATATTTTTTTCTACTGCAGCCTACAAACCAATGTCTGGGGAAGGCTGCTTAGAACAGCTGTTGAATGGATTCTTAACTAAATGAGGTCTCTGCAAGGTACTCATTCTGAGCTTCAGGAGAAGGCACAAAATGGAGACAACCAGCCAGGAGCTGTACAAGGTACACCATGTGGGAGTCAAGAGAGGACACAGAATGGAGACAGCCCTTGTTAAGGCAGAAATATCCTCCTCCTGCTAGTGACAGGACATTGTTGTCCATTCTCTTATTCACAGGTCCAGTTGCAGCTCATTTATCAGAACATGGTATTCATCTTTCTGCAGAATAATTATGGAACAGAGAACAGTCCTTAGATTGTCTGAGTGATACTGGATGGGTTTATCTCAGACAATTTGAGTTGGATTTTTTGTCTCAAAATCCCCCACATAAGACTCCAGACTGGAGTTCTCCAGATAGTCTATATGCTACTGCAGCTGGAAGAAATAAAGATTATTCCATCTTTATGCATGTGGTGTGCAGTTCTCTCTCAAGTGTTCTTAATAATTAGAATCTCTCAGTTGCTATGAATGGTCTTACTGTAAATGCTGAAAAAGGCTTACATCAGGGTTTTCTACATTATGCAATTGGACCAGATAAAGAGTATTGAAGTTCTGATTTTGAAGGAATCATTTCCTTAAGTCGTTAGGTTATTCTGGAGGACTTGTTTTAGATTCAGAACCTTGTCATTGCATCTGATCTTGCAGTTTTGATGAGTGCCACGATTATCTCATGACTAGAATGCTTTACTGCTTATACTTTATGTTAAACTGGGAGAAAACCCAATGTCTGCAGTTTTATCCACAGCTTTATCTTAGAATCTTTGTATTCATATATACATTTTATTATAATGCAAATTTTTAAAAGTATGGATAAAATTTTGTTTGTTTGTTTATTATCTTGGTAAGCTCACTGGATACAAATGTCCTTTTTCGGGGGCAACCTGGCTGGAGGAACTATTTAATTAAATGACTTGCCCATAGTCATACAGTAGGCAAACAGAGACGAGGGACTCAAACTCTGGCCTGCAGGAAACTAATGGCCTTAATTATCTCCACTGACAGCTAGACAAATTATGAACTTATGTTCAGTTTTGCTACTTGATTTATTTTGAACTGATCTAGCAATATATATGCATTTTTTGTTCAAGTGGTCCCCCAAGGTCTTCATTGCATTATGTCTAAACAAATGAACTATATAACACTCTTTTTGATCTACTAAGGATCAATAAGGAGCATCTCATGAGCACTTCTTTTTGATTTTCTAGGGCTTCTGAGCTCCAACATTAGATGTTCTTAGCACCAGTTTCTATGAGATTTTGATTTTGTATTTGACATTTGATGCCACATTACAATGGATTTGGAATGATGAAGATAATTCTCAAAGCTGTATGCATCTTCTTTGGAAACTCTTTCAAGATAATCTGTATGAAAGGGTTTCCTACAGCTCATTTCTGGGATTACTGCCTATAATGCAGTGTGAGCCCTGTTATGTCTACAACTGCTGCTGCTTAAGGTCATCCGTAGGCTGACAAGACCACAGGGGACTCTGCACTAGGCTATGACAGGGCCATTAGGACTATTTTGATGTATAAGATTTGTCTGACAGACACCATAGCAAAGTGCAAAGCATTTTCCTACTTTTGGTAACACTACCGCAGTAGCTAAGAGTCTTATTAGTGAAGTAGAATATGTTTCCAGCCATACACAGTACTACTGGTTAGTCTGGTATTATTAATGCCACCGTACTACTGGTTTGTCTGGTATTATTAATGCCACAGTACTACTGGTTAGTTTGGTATTATTAATACCACAGTACTACTGGTTAGTCTGGTATTACTAATACCACAGTACTACTAGGTTAGTCTGGTATTATTAATGCCACCATACTACTGGTTAGTCTGGTATTATTAATGCCACCGTACTACTGGTTAGTCTGGTATTATTAATGCTGCAGTACTACTGGCTAGTCTGGTATTATTAATGCCACAGTACTACTGGTTAGTTTGGTATTATTAATGCCACAGTGCTACTGGTTAGTCTGATATTATTAATGCCACAGTACTACTGGTTAGTCTGGTATTATTAATGCCACAGTACTACTGGTTAGTCTGGTATTATTAATGCCACAGTACTACTGGTTAGTCTGGTATTATTAATGCCACAGTACTACTGGTTAGTTTGGTATTATTAATACCACAGTACTACTGGTTAGTCTGGTATTACTAATACCACAGTACTACTAGGTTAGTCTGGTATTAATAATGCCACCATACTACTGGTTAGTCTGGTATTATTAATGCCACCGTACTACTGGTTAGTCTGGTATTATTAATGCCACAGTACTACTGGTTAGTCTGATATTATTAATGCCACAGTACTACTGGTTAGTTTGGTATTATTAATGCCACAGTGCTACTGGTTAGTCTGATATTATTAATGCCACAGTACTACTGGTTAGTCTGATATTATTAATGTCACAGTACTACTGGTTAGTCTGGTATTATTAATGCCACAGTACTACTGGTTAGTCTGGTATTATTAATGCCACAGTACTACTGGTTAGTCTGGTATTATTAATGCCACAGTACTACTGGTTAGTTTGGTATTATTAACACCACAGTACTACTGGTTAGTCTGGTATTACTAATACCACAGTACTACTAGGTTAGTCTGGTATTATTAATGCCACCATACTACTGGTTAGTCTGGTATTATTAATGCCACCGTACTACTGGTTAGTCTGGTATTATTAATGCCACAGTACTACTGGTTAGTCTGGTATTATTAATGTCACAGTACTACTGGTTAGTCTGGTATTATTAATGCCACAGTACTACTGGTTAGTCTGGTATTAGTAATGCCACAGTACTACTGGTAAGTCTGGTATTATTAATGCCACAGTACTACTGGTTAGTCTGGTATTATTAATATCACAGTACTACTGGTTAGTCTGGTATTATTAATGCCACAGTACTACTGGTTAGTCTGGTATTATTAATGTCACAGTACTACTGGTTAGTCTGGTATTATTAATGCCACAGTACTACTGGTTAGTCTGGTATTAGTAATGCCACAGTACTACTGGTAAGTCTGGTATTATTAATGCCACAGTACTACTGGTTAGTCTGGTATTATTAATATCACAGTACTACTGGTTAGTCTGGTATTATTAATGCCACAGTACTACTGGTTAGTCTGGTATTATTAATGCCACAGTACTACTGGTTAGTCTGGTATTATTAATGCCACAGTACTACTGGTTAGTTTGGTATTATTAATACCACAGTACTACTGGTTAGTCTGGTATTACTAATACCACAGTACTACTAGGTTAGTCTGGTATTATTAATGCCACCATACTACTGGTTAGTCTGGTATTATTAATGCCACCATACTACTGGTTAGTCTGGTATTATTAATGCTGCAGTACTACTGGCTAGTCTGGTATTATTAATGCCACAGTACTACTGGTTAGTTTGGTATTATTAATGCCACAGTGCTACTGGTTAGTCTGATATTATTAATGCCACAGTACTACTGGTTAGTCTGGTATTATTAATGTCACAGTACTACTGGTTAGTCTGGTATTACTAATACCGCAGTACTACTAGGTTAGTCTGGTATTATTAATGCCACCATACTACTGGTTAGTCTGGTATTATTAATGCCACCGTACTACTGGTTAGTCTGGTATTATTAATGCCACGGTGCTACTGGTTAGTCTGGTATTATTAATGCCACAGTACTACTGGTCAGTTTGGTATTATTAATGCCACAGTGCTTCTGGTTAGTCTGATATTATTAATGCCACAGTACTACTGGTTAGTCTGGTATTATTAATGTCACAGTACTACTGGTTAGTCTGGTATTATTAATGCCACAGTACTACTGGTTAGTCTGGTATTATTAATGACACCATACTACTGGTTAGTCTGGTATTATTAATGCCACAGTACTACTGGTTAGTCTGGTATTATTAATGCCACAGTACTACTGGTTAGTTTGGTATTTTTAATACCACAGTACTACTGGTTAGTCTGGTATTATTAATGCCACTGTACTACTGGTTAGTCTGGTACTATTAATGCCACAGTACTACTGGTTAGTCTGGTATTATTAATGCCACAGTACTACTGGTTAGTCTGGTATTATTAATGCCATAGTACTACTGGTTAGTTTGGTATTATTAATACCACAGTACTACCGGTTAGTCTGGTATTATTAATGCCACAGTACTACTGGTTAGTCTGGTATTATTAATGCCACCATACTACTGGTTAGTCTGGTATTATTAATGCTACTGGTTAGTCTGGTATTATTAATGCTGTAGTACTACTGGCTAGTCTGGTATTATTAATGCCACAGTACTACTGGTTAGTCTGGTATTATTAATGCCACAGTACTACTGGTTAGTCTGGTATTATTAATGCCACAGTACTACTGGTTAGTCTGGTATTATTAATGCCACAGTACTACTGGTTAGTCTGGTATTATTAATGCCACAGTACTACTGGTTAGTCTGGTATTATTAATGCCACAGTACTACTGGTTAGTCTGGTATTATTAATGCCACAGTACTACTGGTTAGTCTGGTATTATTAATGCCACAGTACTACTGGTTAGTTTGGTATTATTAATACCACAGTACTACTGGTTAGTCTGGTATTATTAATGCCACTGTACTACTGCTTAGTCTGGTATTATTAATGCCACAGTACTACTGGTTAGTCTGGTATTATTAATGCCACAGTACTACTGGTTAGTCTGGTATTATTAATGCCACAGTACTACTGGTTAGTCTGGTATTATTAATGCCACAGTACTACTGGTTAGTCTGTTATTATTAATGCCATAGTACTACTGGTTAGTCTGGTATTATTAATGCCACAGTACTACTGGTTAGTCTGGTATTATTAATGACACCGTACTACTGGTTAGTCTGGTATTATTAATCACACAGTACTACTGGTTAGTCTGGTATTATTAATGCCACAGTACTACTGGTTAGTTTGGTATTATTAATGCCACAGTACTACTGGTTAGTCTGGTATTATTAATGCCACTGTACTACTGGTTAGTCTGGTATTATTAATGCCACAGTACTACTGGTTAGTCTGGTATTATTAATGCCACAGTACTACTGGTTAGTCTGGTATTATTAATGCCACAGTACTACTGGTTAGTCTGGTATTATTAATGCCACAGTACTACTGGTTAGTCTGGTATTATTAATGCCACAGTACTACTGGTTAGTCTGATATTATTAATGCCACCGTACAACGGGTTAGTCAGGTATTATTAATGCCACAGTACTACTGGTTAGTCTGGTATTATTAATGCCACAGTACTACTGGTTAGTTTGGTATTATTAATGCCACAGTACTACTGGTTAGTCTGGTATTATTAATGCCACAGTACTACTGGTTAGTCTGGTATTATTAATGCCACAGTACTACTGGTTAGTCTGGTATTATTAATGCCACAGTACTACTGGTTAGTCTGGTATTATTAATGCCACAGTACTACTGGTTAGTCTGGTATTATTAATGCCACTGTACTACTGGTTAGTCTGGTATTATTAATGCCACAGTACTACTGGTTAGTCTGGTATTATTAATGCCACAGTACTACTGGTTAGTCTGGTATTATTAATGCCACAGTACTACTGGTTAGTCTGGTATTATTAATGCCACAGTACTACTGGTTAGTCTGGTATTATTAATGCCACAGTACTACTGGTTAGTCTGGTATTATTAATGTCATAGTACTACTGGTTAGTTTGGTATTATTAATACCACAGTACTACCGGTTAGTCTGGTATTATTAATGCCACAGTACTACTGGTTAGTCTGGTATTATTAATGCCACTGTACTACTGGTTAGTCTGGTACTATTAATGCCACAGTACTTCTGGTTAGTCTGGTATTATTAATTCCACAGTACTAATTAATGCCACAGTACTACTGGTTAGTCATATTATTAATGGGTATTATTAATGCCACAGTACTACTGGTTAGTCTGGTATTATTAATGCCAGTTAGTCTGGTACTATTAATGCCACAGTACTACTGGTTAGTCTGGTATTATTAATGCCACAGTACTTCTGGTTAGTCTGGTATTATTAATTCCACAGTACTACTGATTAGTCTGGTATTACTAATACCACAGTACTACTAGGTTAGTCTGGTATTATTAATGCCACCATACTACTGGTTAGTCTGGTATTATTAATGCCACCATACTACTGGTTAGTCTGGTATTATTAATGCCACAGTACTATTGGTTAGTCTGTTATTATTAATGCCACAGTACTACTGGTTAGTCTGGTATTATTAATGCCAAAGTACTACTGGTTAGTTTGGTATTATTAATACCACAGTGCTATTGGTTAGTCTGATATTATTAATGCCACAGTACTACTGGTTAGTCTGGTATTATTAATGTCACAGTACTACTGGTTAGTCTGGTATTATTAATGCCACAGTACTACTGGTTAGTCTGGTATTATTAATGATACAGTACTACTGGTTAATCTGGCATTATTAATGCCACAGTAGTACTGGTTAGTCTGGTATTATTAATGCTACAGTACTATTGGTAAGTCTGGTATTATTAATACTACAGTACTATGGATTAGTCTGGTATTATTAATGCCACAGTACTTCTGGTTAGTCTGGTATTATTAATTCTGCAATACTACTGGTTAGTCTGGTATTACTAATACCACAGTACTACTAGATTAATCTGGTTTTATTAATACCACTGTACTACTGGTTAGTCTGGTATTATTAATGCCACCGTACTACTGGTTAGTCTGGTATTATTAATGCCACCGTACTACTGGTTAGTCTGGTATTATTAATGCCACAGTACTACTGGTTAGTCTGGTATTATTAATGCTACAGTACTACTTGTTAGTCTGGTATTATTAATGCCACAGTACTACTGGTTAGTCTGGTATTATTAATGCCACAGTAGTACTGGTTAGTTTGGTATTATTAATACCACAGTACTACTGGTTAGTCTGGTATTATTAATACCACAGTATTACTGGTTAGTTTGGTATTATTAATGCCACAGTACTACTGGTTAGTTTGCTATTATTAATGCCACAGTACTACTGGTTAGTCTGGTATTATTAATACCACAGTACTACTGGTTAGTCTGGTATTATTAATGTCACAGTACTACTGGTTAGTCTGGTATTATTAATGCCATAGTACTACTTCTTAGTCTAGTATTATTAATGCCACAGTACTACTGGTTAGTCTGGTATTATTAATGCTGCAGTGTCACAGCATTTGTGCAGCACACAGTGTTTGCTGCTCATGGTATCAGTTGCTGCCAATGAGGAGGCCAAGGTGTTTCACCCAAAACTGAGGTTCTGGTTTTGTGTTTCATTTCAGTTACTGTCACAGAAGAGAAGACTGGGTTTAATTTGTAGACTAACAGTGGTATTGTTATTGTCTTTTATTTCTCTTCCAGATGTGGGATGTATGATTGACTGTTAATGTATGCCATTATGAAATATAACTATGGAATAGGCAGCCTCTCCTATTATAAAAACAAACACTAGTAAACAAAAAAAAGAAAGAAAGAAAAAAGATAAATGAACAGGTGCAGTGATGTGATGGAACTTCTGATCATGAAGAGCTATGCCACAATGTCATCAGTTTAATGGTATGACAGGTAATACTTAATACAGTTGCAAATGGTGACAAAATAATCTCAGTTAAGTGAAACATGAAATGTGGGCAAAGCTGGATCATGATGATGAAATGAATGGGGCCCAATGCAGGTTAATGGACCAGGCCCCCACAACCATTCTAATGTCCTATTGTTTGTCTCTGTCCTCCAGTTACTATAAACACTGTTCAAAACTTTCAGTATGCATACTGTTTTCTTCTTTACTTTTGAAATGAAGACAGACATGTGGATTTAATTCAAAACTTTTAATTTATTTATCCTTTGTTGAACAGATTGTTCACACTAGATTAGCAGCCTCTTTTCAGGTTTGACAGCTCTATGTGCTTTTTTGGAAACACACTTAACTGTAACAAGGTATTCGAATCAGCAAGGGACACCAATAATTTATAGCAGGTACAGAAGGTGATTGGAAACATATGAAGGAAATAAATAGTAATATAGGCTGAGATGTGCTGAGAATGTATAACAGAGTTTACAAAAGTATTCATGCTCTTTTTGCCCCAAAGCAGTCTTCTCTCAACCATTGAACCCATCCCGAGTGACGCATTTGTCTCACAATTCCTACAGTCTGAGGACACTGGGTATGGGAAGTAAGTGTTGGGGTCTAGTTTTGATTCAGAAAATGTTACCAGACTTCATGCCACAAATGAATTTACTTTGGAGTAGCATAGTTGGGTGTTGTGTACAGCATCTTCCATATATGATCACGTGTTCAGAGTTTTTAAATTCCTAAGACAGACTGCTAGTTTACTTCTATTGTAACGTGTTTTGACAAAATGTAAGCTGATAAAGATATGATTTATTTTGCTTAAAGTATACTCTAATAGCATATATTCTTGATACTTAATATGAAATAATCTTAAATCCAGGAGGCCAGCAGGTGGAAAGGGATTGCGGATAGGGTGGGGTGATAGGTGAGGGATTAGTTTGAGGAGCAGACCAAAATGGTCAACAGTGGTCCCAACAATTGTTAAGACCAGCCTTCTCTCTGCTGTAATGTTTGCCACATAAAAAGATGTGGCTCAACAGCATATACTCTGAAAATGTCAAAAGCATAGAGATTTTTAAAGTAAAGCATTCATAAGAAATCATATAGTAGTTTACCATTTTGAAGTTTCAACTTCAGTTTTTAAGAAGGGTATGTAGACTCAGAGGTATATAGCTAGCTGGTTTTGTATCTGATGCTATCCCTGAGACCAAAAAAAGCTCCTCACAAAAAAAAAAAAAAAAAAAAAAAAAAAAAAAAAAATAGCTCCGTTCTCCTTTTTAAACTGTAGCACACTTGGAGTGCTACAGAACTTCAGTTCTGAAGACAAATATAATGCTGGCATTAATTAATACCAGTAATGCACTAAAGACACAGAGCAATACAGTTGTTTGGTTCTGTCCATAAATGCAATATTGGCATTAATTTCTGATGCTGTTAATACACTGAAAACTGATCAGGATCTGCCAATAATGCCCTCTAACACTCTGGGTCTGGGGAGGCTGCCCTTTTCTCCCACCCTAGCTACCGAATACTGAGACCAACAGTGAAACCAGAAATATTTTTACTCTTTTTTTTTTTTTTTTTTTTTTTTTTTTTTTGTTTAGGAAAAAAATGTTTGGTCTTTCATGTCCTGTTGAAGGACACCTTTCACAAGTAGAAGATCTTAGTGGGGAGGCAAAAGGCAAATAAGGAGATTGCCTGTCTTCTAACTCTACAGTTACAAGTAGTGGTGGTGACCACAGTGGGCACAGATGCAGTGTATGTACACCACAGCTTTCACAAATTATCTCATATCTCTGGTACCTAACATGTTACAGCTTTGCAGTGTACGAGTAATCACTGTCTTTTCAGGTCAGTAAATTGGTTCAGTCTCTGTTATCCTGCTTTGATTTAATCAGCATGCCTTTTAACAGACGAACCCTAACCAATGGCAACAGTATACTATACAGGTCCTAAACAACTCTCACTTGTACTACAGATCTGGTTAACATCATAACAGTAGATTCTCACACAAACTTCATCTTCAACCACAGAACCTCTCAGCTTTGCATATTTATCCAAAGTCAGTTTCTAAGTCACCTGCTTTCTTTGGATTTTTACTTTCAAATCTAGTAGAAGCATATCAAATGTGTATCTGCATATTCTTGTCATAAGTATTTAGGCAGGTGAAAAAAAAACTATCATTTGAGAGTTGATTCTGAAATAAAATGAAAATCATGCCTTTAAAGATTTGCAAATATTAAAAAGTTAAGTTACAACTTTTGAACATCTAATGTCACATTCTTTCAACATCTGAACCAGAAAAAGAAAAGCTGAGGGAAAAAATCAAGCCAATAATAATATTAAACATGTAAATCCAACATGGAATGCTGACTGAGAAAGTGGACAAGCAGGAATATAAACAAACTGTATATTTAGGTTTTCTAGTTATTTTACTTTTCAACTGTCCAGATTTTTGATGAATGGCCAGATTTTTGCTTCATATTTCTGGCCAATTCCTCATAAATTTTTTTTTTGGTAAATCATTAAGGATTAAATTCACTAAATAATGACAGACATTTGTTTTTCAGACTTCATATCCTTCAGAAAATGTATGCTAATGCAAAACATTTTATTCTATCACTTTTTTAAGTTTAAAAGAACAATATTTAAAAATTGCCTGTCTTTTTGGCCCTATGTCCCCCCATTACGTTTGTCTTTGTCCAGAAATCTTGCACTAAGAGGTTGGGAGGCATGTGTGCTTATGCATTTCTTTTGTGTAAGTAGATGGTCATAAAATAGCAACATGCTTTTAAAATACTGATTGGTTACATGAGTATAATCACAAAAGCATGCATACGTTCTTCTGATTTTCCTCTCATGAGGCATACTGCTTCACATAGCTAGCTTTCTTTTCATACAAGTATATATTGTAGTACTGTGTGTACCACCAGTGGGTCATTCATTACCTCGACTAATCATGAGTCTTGGATTGATGACATAACAGTGATAATGTCCCATACAAAACTCAGCAACCTGATAAGCACAACGGGTTATTCTGCTCTGCCTAGCTGGCACACAGTCAGCTGTGCCTATGCATTGTTTGCATGCCAAAAACTGCATTTGATCAGCTAAATAAGTTGAGCTGTTATTTTTACACATAACGTTTATTTAGCAGAAATATTTCTTTTTCAAAGGATTGTGCAGTTTCTGCACAAAGGCAATAATAATATTATGTTGGCACATACAGCTGTGTACTCATGTACAATAAATCTAATGGTTCATATTCAAAAGCCACATTATTTCATCTGTTGGGACTGAAATGCAAAGTACCGAAATTAAAAAGAAGGAAAATGTTAATGACACATTGGTCATGTAAGACAAGTAACCGTTTGTTCCTATACTGTGTTTTGAATTATGCATTAATACACAACATGTTGCAATAATAGTTATTTTTGTTGTATATGTTTTATTGGGAGCTAACAAACTTAGCTGAATAAGAGCAGTCATCCTTTCCAGTAGCCTTCACTGCTGATCAGAAGAAAAAAGTTATACATAATGGTTCAGTTATTTTGAATCTTTCTTCACATGCTTTTTTATTAAACACCTGCTCTTAGTACTTAGTAGAGAGCTAACCTGAGAATAGAAAAAAAAGTGTCTACAGACCTATTAAACTTTAAACTCTACACACTATAGCTCCATCCTCATTTTCTGACTTACTAAGAAGGTAATACCATGGGGCCAAATTCTAAAAGACTTGGACTTGGTGAAAGTGACTTAGTCTGGTGTAAGGCCTATTGACAAAGGAGTAAGTCACTTACATTGTGAGGAAGTCTGACTCAGGTCTCACGCGGCCTACACTCTAATGCTGAAGATGAGGGGCTGTCACTAATCAGTGCCTTATGTTCAACCATGAGGCACAGCTTCTGGTTCTGGGGCATATTTACCAGTCTTCTCCTTGAGCTTATGAATGTCTCTGTCAGCTTAATGAGAAAACCTTTAACTACCTGACCTACCCTTTGCTAGTTGTTGAGATTTCCTGATTAGTGACTAGTGTACCTGTTAATGTTTTCATTCCTCCCCTGCCGATTTTTCTGCTGTCATCTACATCTTCACTTAACCCTAGAGGCCTGCATCTTGTTGCGAAGTATCTTTGAGCCTGCACTCTTACTCATTGCTTAATTAATACTATCCTGTAACCCCGAACTTATGAAAAATTAACCCATTGTTAAGTGGTGAGTTACCGTATTTCTTCTCTGTATGTGGCATTCTTGTATTGATGAAACTCATTCCTGATGTGACTTTCTTGAAATCCATTATGAATACACATAACAAAATGGTTATGATGAGTAACCCTATAATATTTCCATGTTACTAACCTAAAATTACTACATGGGGCTTAAATATATTTACTTTTATCTACAGCTGGCTGAGGTGAAATTCCCTGGGGGTCAGTTGCCCAAAGCATAAAATGCCAAGGAACACAATGATTGCTGATTCCATAGGAAATCACTCCTGGTACAATTTTTAAATGAGCACCAGCAGTGATTCCCTTCTTCTCCCTTGTTTTAATTGATGCAGCCATGGAACTGGTTTATGTACGTTTGAGAGTGCAGGGCTAGTCCCCCATATTGGGTGCATGTGGTTGCTAGCCCTTCCTGCAAAACCACACTTTTTTTTGTTGTTGTTTTGTATTTCTGGCATTAGCTTTCAGTATTTCTGATGCTCATGATTTTGCCATTTGACATCTCATAAAAGAACCAGTTATTTAATGTCACATCTTGTGTTGCTGTGGTGTACCAGTGGCAATACAGTAAAAAAGAGAAGGGAAAATGTTTGCATTTATACAACACAGTGTCACATACAATACTGTGTGAAGTAATAACATGTATGTATGGTTTTAAGTGAGTTAACAACAAGGGGCCTATGTACAATTTCTTCTTAGAAGCACATATATTCTTAAGTAAAGTTTCAGAGTATCAAGACCTACCTGTATATTTCTGTGTCATACAGTCTTGACAGTGTATAAACGGTTTCAGGTAGATGAACTATATGGTGTGGAATTTAAACTTATTTGACACCAGTAGCTGCATTATCATTATGATCTGTATTTTGTGGCTGTTTTAATACTTTGCCTATACATTTACTAAATAAGTATCTACTCATCACACCAATAGCTAATGGGAAGCAAACTGAATTATGTCCATTTTTTGATGAAATAGTGTGCCAAATACTTGTGTTTTCATAATTTTAAATTCATTTTATAAAACAGTTTACATTTTGAAGATTTTGTTTTGTATTATGCTCTTGCAATTATTATTGTTATTTTGTAATGCTGATTGGAACCGCCAGTGTCTTCAGCTGCATTACTTCAGTTTTTGGCTTGACATGACTTCATGAATTCCACAATTCCACCAATGATTCTGAGACTTCATGGTACCCAAGCAGAAAACTGGAAGCTGTGGACTGCATATTTTAAGCTGTACTTCCCATTCAGTGGATTTGCAGGAAACAAAAAAAAATCTATAATATGCAATTGTCCTTCTTACCATAGTCAAGGAAGCAATAAAATTATTTAACATGCAGACTTGAAGAGAAAGAGACAGGGAAGATTTCTGCCTTGACAAGTAGTTCATTCTTATTGCATGCCATAGAAGAATATATATATATATATGTGTGTGTGTGTGTGTATAAGGTTCATAGGTTCATAGATTAGTACTAGGCTAATTGCCCTTGTGGGCCATTTCAAGCCTAGCCAGTTACCCCACGTGAGAGTCAAACCCTGCACCTTGTGTCTGCAAGGTAAACACCTTAACCATTATGTCAACCTCCCACCCAAATGGGTGTTTATACTTCACAAATATGTCAATCTGCAGTTATGAGTGAGAAACAGAGCAAAACAAAGCCTAGGAATAATATAAATATTAGGCATTAAAACTAAAATGCTGGCAACCACACAGTATCCAGGATGGCACCTAGAAATAAATATGTGTGCAGGAATAACTTTCATTACAAACATTGGCTGTATATATGTTGAAAAGCATTTCTTATTGTATGGAGGTTTTATTTTGGGATCATAACCGTTTTGCATGTCTGTAAAAAGCGAAATAAAGTATCGGTAGCATCATGTGAATGCATTAGATGTGAAAGAGCAGAATAAAATAGAAGTGTTTGTTAACACAGTTGAACTGCATACAGTGAACACAGTGCATGCAGTAAGCTGTGATAAAATTATCAGACATAATATTAATCATAACATGAATTTATTTGGCCATATCTGAAGCAGTAGAGATTAATGTTGGCCATCAAAAGTTGATGAATAACATGAATGTTACATTCAGGCCAGAAGATGTGTAGAATTAAATATTCTGCCTGAATCTATATTTAGAGCATTAAAGCTAAGTGCTAAATTGCTCAAGTCTGCATGCATGGTTTTGATATGTTGGGGGAATAACCTGAATTAAGGGATAAAAATGGCTAGTTTGTGAAAACATTAGCAATTAATACAGGTTACTGTTTTAAACCCATCACTAAATGTCAGTTCAGCTGTAGAGACACATAGTTGTGGCAGATTCACTATGGGCATAGATAAGTATGCAGTTCTGTTCCTACAGCTGTAATAACCAACATTGTGTGTGTGTGTGTGTGTGTATTTTTGTGTGAGCGTGTGTGTGTGTGTGTGTGTGTGTGTGTGTGTGTGTGTGTGTGTGTGTGTGTGTGTGTGTGTGTGTGTGTGTGTGTGTGTGTGTGTGTGTGTGTGTGTGTGTGTCTGTTTTGTGTGAGTGTTTGTGTGCATGTATTTGTGGTTGGGGGACTGGAATGCATGAATTATCTGATCTGGATCATCCACATATGAACAGTTGGGTGGCTGAAGGTGTTACTAGGATGGCCTACTGTACATCTCCCTGAATTTCTTATTGTATTGCCGCCAGAACAAAATTTGGCAAATGCACACAGAGAATCCCTATGCAAGGGAATATTTATTTATTTATTTGACATTTCTTTACTGGGGTGGTCTGACTGGGTCTACAGAACCCGTTTTCAGCAGAGGCCCACGGAGAAAAGCTCCACATACAGTACAATACAAATACAGTGTAATCCATTGCAATACAAATTACATTAGAAATACTATACAAAAATAAGTTGAAAGAAGAAACTGCTACAAGATGTTGTAATATATTACTACACATCTAAACAGTTCTATACAGTTAAACCATTACTGATGATAATAGTCACTCTCATCATACATGATGTAGAAATAGCAACCAGAAAGTTAGTGATGCAGACATATAGTGAGAGAGAGTTAAGAAGAATAGAATCAATAAAGCCTGAGCAGTACCTTAAGGATATGGTATAGAAGCAGAGAAGGAGTTAGAAGGACTTTAGGATCTTGCAGTCTGTGAGGAACTGAAATGTGAGATTAGAGGATCACCCGAGAATTAGGCAGGCTTTATGCAGGAGCAGAGCCATGTATTTTTGAGATGATGTTTTTAAGAGGCTTTGAAAGGGGTTAGGCCAGGAATAAACCTAGTAGCTAGAGGTAGTGAATTCCAATGTATAGAGACAGAGTATGAATACAGAGAGTGGCCAGGTTTTCTTGTGGGTTTTGAGATAGCTAAGAGATTTTTGTCTTCTGATCATAGGGATCGATTTGGTGTGTAAGGTGAGACTAGATTGGCTAGTGCAGGGGAGGCAGTAGGCTTGAAAATAAGGTTGCGCAAGGTGGATGGCTGAATAAAGGCAAGTTGGTTGGGTAGTTCAAGCCAGTTTAATTCTAGGAGTGGTTTTCAGTGGTGTGTGTGTGATATTTAGAGTTTGTGGCAAACTTTGCAACTTTATTATAGCACTGTTCCAACTTGCTTAGGGTAGAATTTTGTAAGTTAGTTAAGATAGGGGCACCATAAAGAAGAGAGGGAAGTAAAAATGTTTTTGCAAGGGTAGTTTTGGTTGCTGCAGTAAAAAAAATTTTTGTTTCTATTTAAGAATCACAGTTTTTGATGAGCTTTCTTTATATTTTGCTGTATATTGGGGTCAAATGAAAGTTTATTGTCAATGTTATCACCTAGAAGTTTGTTTTCCTGCCCTATTTCTATGGCAGTGTTGTCAGATACAAGGATATTGAAATGATCAGTGACAAGGGAGGTGTTTTTGGGATAAAAGAGTACTAGTTTTGTCTTCTTTGGATTAAGAAAGAGTTGGGCATTTCTTAGTCAGGATTCAACTGCTGTAAAGGACTGTTGAGTTTTTGAGAGTAGTTCTGGTAGTGAATGAGCACTGCAGATTATATTGAATGACTGTCTCAGGGTGAGAGGCAGTGTGAAGGTTGTTTGTGAAAATGTTGAAGAGTAGGGGTCCTAGGATGGAGCCTTGGGGGACTCCAGTAGGTTTGTGGAGAAAGGGTGAGAGTTTGTTGGACCATTTCACTGCTTATTTACAATCCTTGAGGTAGCTCTGAAACCATTTTACTGTGTTATGTGAGAAGCCTAAGTTAGGTGTGAGACACTGTGTCAAAGGCCTTGGAGAGATCAAGGAATACTGAGGCTGTATAGCATCCTGCATGTCTGACCTTGTTTACAGTGTCTGTAAAAAATAATAGGTCTGTAGCTGTGCTGTGGCTAGGTTGGAAGCCATGTTGAGTTTTGGTTAAAAGATTGTTTTGCAATAGATACTGCATTACTTGCTGATGGATACCTCTCGAGAATTTTGGATATGGGTGACAAGATGGATATAGGACGGAAAATGGATGGATCAAAAGAGTTACCTTCCTTGTGGATGGGGATGATGTGAGATTGTTTCCATATGGTAGATACTCCTGATTTGGATAAAGACCTAAGGATACTGATTGGGTAGGTGACCGAGTTAGCAGCCAGTATGAGGTTGTATGGGAGGAGATTGTCAGCTGTAGTAGTGCAGGGTTTTAGTTTTTGTAGCAGTTTCTTAATGGTGTCAGTGCGTATGGGCTGAAATGAGAATGGGGTTTGTATAACATTTTGTTGGGTAGGGGCGGTTAATAATAACAGGGTTAGAAGTAGTTGTTGGTCTGGGGTTGGTGTCTGAATAGGTTGATGAGCGGGGGGGTCCATCTTTAGGGGTGTTAGTAGGTCTGCAATTTATTTTATGAAATGCTTGTTAAAGTTTTCGGATATTTGTTATGGAAAGGCATCAGGTGATAGGGTGTGCTCTCCATTTCTTCTAGGGTTAAGTAGAGAAGATATGGAGTGCCAACATTTACGGGGGTTGATTTTATGCTGGTGTTGAAGCTGGGAATAATATGGCTTCTTATCTCTGTTGATTAGTGTTGTCACTTTGTTACATCGTGTTTTGAAATTAACATGATTTTGTTCATTTTTGTTTAGTTTCCAGGTAGACCAGGCTAGGTCCCTTTGCTTCATCAGGTGTTTACATTCCTTAGAGAGCCATGGTGCTGAGTTCTGTTTGATTCTTTTCATACGAATGGGAGCTGGTGTGTTAAGGATGTGAAGGAAAGTGTTATTATAGTATGGTATGGCATTGTTAAAGGGTAGTTGTTTAAGGGGTGTCCAGTCTATTTTATATGAATGGGAGCTGGTGCATTAAGTATGTGAAGGAAGGTGTTATTAAAGTATAGTATGGCATCATTAAGGGGTAGTAGTTTAAGGGGTGTCCAGTCTATTTCATATGAATGGGAGCTGGTGCATTAAGTATGTAAAGGAAGGTGGTGTTAAAGTATAGTACGGCATCATTAAGGGGTAGCTGTTTAAGGGGTGTCCAGTCTATTTCATACGAATGGGAGCTGGTGTGTTAAGTATGTGAAGGAAGGTGTTATTAAAGTATAGTACGGCATCATTAAGGGGTAGCTGTTTAAGGGGTGTCCAGTCTATTTCATATGAATGGGAGCTGGTGCATTAAGTATGTGAAGGAAGGTGGTGTTAAAGTATAGTACGGCATCATTAAAGGGTAGTTGTTTAAGGGGTATCCAGTCTATTTCCTGTAGGAGACTGTTGAATGTATGCTGACAAAAATTAATTGAGCTCCTAACTGATTTTATAGTGTGTACTCTTAGTTTTTGGGAGTTTGTTCTAACGGAGTAAGCTGGTAGATGGTCACTGAGGGAGCTAGGCAGTGTACTAGAAGACGGGTAATTAGCTGGGTGGGATACTAGAATCCAGTCTAAGGTGGATTGGCAGGCAAGATCTTTGCTGTATCTTGGAGCATTGATAAGCTGAGAAAAACTATACAGATTTATTGTATTTGTGGGGGAATCATAAGCTATGGTTTGCCAATGTATATTTATGTGTCCTAAGATTATCGTTTCAAGGTTTATTGTTTGGGATATCCAGGAACAAATATTTTCCAACACTGGTATATTGTTACCTGGTGGGATATATATTACTATTATGCAAATTCTTTTTGATATATTGAGGTTCAAAAAGGAGATTAGTACCTCAGCATTGGAAAAGATGGGTATATTACTGGTATAGGGTGTGATGTTGAGTGTAGAGGGATATAGAAGTGCTATCCCTCCCCCTTTTTTTTTAGATCTATCTCTTCTGGTTATTGCAAAGTTTGGCGGTATTATTTCTGAGTCTTTTACATTGGGATGTAGTCATGTTTCAGTAAGGGCTAGTATGTCAGGTTTATTTTGATCAATCCAGGCATGCAGTGGGGCTATTTTATTACATATACTTCTAAGGTTAAGTAATATCTGTTACTTTCCCTACAAGAGCTACTGTGATTAGAGAGTTTGATGTAAAACACATACCAGTGCATAACTGTGACTATAGCAATATGCAATATTGCCTAAGTGTTGTTGCACACTTCCACAAGATGTAGTTACATAAGCAGATACTGTATACCAAGCACAGCACCCATCACTTCCCCTGACACCACATTAAATGTATTGCCCATTACATGCTTCATTTCCCCCTGCCACTGACATGCCCACTAGGCATCCCACTATCTGTACCTTCCATACTGTCAGCTGTCCTCAAGATCCTGGGGGAGAGGGGACATTGTTTCCTCCTTGCACTTGGTTATTCCAGCTGTGTGTATGAAGCTGCAGGCTTCTCTGTGCCCATAGTACTTTTGCTGCAGCACAATGTTTCTACAACTGAACTGCAATTCAGAAAGCTACTACAGTATGATATATTATAATTGTGGGCACTGGAGCAAGTGAAAAGGTTTGAAATGCTTAAACATATATCACTACAGTACCAGTCAAATTCTGTGATTTGACACATTATACTTATTTGCATATAGTTGCTGTAACATGGTAAGATAGCGATAGTGGGATCGAATCATAAACCACTCAATAACATGTCCAGTAAGTCTTTACATAAAGCAATTGGCAGGAAAGTATGACCTACAAGTTCAATATAAACTTGATAGCTTAATGTACATAGGTGATACCCTGATTAGAACATATCTGTGTTTGCATAAAAAAACACTAATTTGAGGAAATGTTTAAAAAAGTGAAAGATCCATGATTCCTGCTCAGTCATGAGGAAGTGCGCTAAGTAAAAAATCATGAGTAACACCTAGGAATAAGCACAACTAAGGACAGGGATTATTATGTAATGACTAGCATAACATGTTAGAGCAAATAGAAAACAAGGAGAAAAAATATAAAGTATGGTGTGTGTTTAGAAACCCAAATCTAGATGAACAGATGATATTCATAACAGTCCAAGTCTACCATGGCAAAACGTTGGTAATTTATTCTAGTACAAAGAAGTAGATTATCTCCTTTGTGTAGATTACAGATTGTAATTTCCAGAAGTTTTATATTCATATAACTTGACTAGTCAAAGTGTTATGGCAATATTAAAATCAGTTTTTGTTAAGAAGTTGGAATTCCAGAAGAAGCAATGTCAGATTCATCTCAAGATGTTAATCAGGACTTTTTCATTTTTCTGAAGCAAAGGAAATTTCAACCTGCAACTTCAAATCCAGTGTCACCTGCAAGAAAAATAACTAATGGAGAGAATTGTTTTAACTGTGAAAAATCTTATTATAAATTATGGCAGTTCTAAAGGCTTAGATTGTCATTTGTTAAGTCTTGGATTTAGAAGCATACCAATGCAATCAATGGTTCTACCTCCACTGCAAGTTACTTACCTCTTTTACATTACTAGTTCCAGAGACTAACCATGTTACTACTGGACTGCTACAAGACAGGCAAAAAAGCACAGATTTTACATTGACAGGTCAGAGATCCCTTTCTGTTTAAGGTCCCTTTCTGTTTAAATGGGGAGAAATAAGGACAAGACTGGGGCCTAGTCAAGGCTGGCATGAAGTTAAGAGTCAAACATCAGTACCTCCTACAACAGAACATCTTTAGATCAAACACAGTGCAAAGTTTGAATATGTAACTGTGTATAAGGAACACAAGATGTCTGCTCTCAATGCCAGACACTGCAACTGATCAAATGAATCAAAATCAGTTGAGTCAGATTTAACGTACTGGTTATCTAGTGTTCCTTGTGTACAAATCCTGTCACGTTCATGTTTCTGTATTTTCCTCTTCATTCTTGCTGTTTCTTCTTTTTCATTTTTCTCTCAGATTTGTCCATCTTAACTGTAAGTCTATTAATTTCTACAATTGTTACCTTTTCTCATTTAACACCTTATCATTTCGTATTTTTGCTTTATTCTTCTCTGCAGCTCCCATGTTATTGTATCCCATCTTATTGCAAACCCCAACCTCAGTATGTCTCTGAGAGTGTCCTTTAATCGTGTTCTAATTTTTTCATTCTTCACAAAATATACTGGGAGTTTGCAATGCTGCTCTTCTCCTACAGTTAGCCCAAGATCAAGTTCTGTTTTATGGGTGTAATATCAGAATGAAGAATCGTCCTGCCTCTATCATTCTTGTGTTTTGTATGTGTTCTTTTTATATATATTTTATCCATCCTTAACCAGCTTTTCCATTTTGGACTATAATATGTGTATCCCTCCTTTTTCCTCCTTCTGTTGATGTACACCAACTGTCCCTCAGACCCACTATATGCAACAGTTTTTTGTAATTTGTATCCCTTTTCTATTTGGTTTCTTCCTTTCTGTCAATGTTCCCCAGTTTCTGTAACCATATTCCAGTCTCTGCCTATAGCCAGCACACCTTCCTATACTTGTATGATCCCTAACATTTTACCATATTACACTGAGATTCACTCCTGGCGGAATGTATATCACTGCTAGTGTCATACTAGTAACTATTACTAGGCCCTCCTAAATCGTTAAACACCCATCCTCTCTACTATTTATGTACTTGGTTTGCATCTTGTCTTTTATTTTAGTTAGCATTGCTACTCCCCTCCTTCTCCCACCTTTATTGGCCTCCTGTGCAAAAACTGATAATCTCCTTCTGTTCTGCTTCCCTTCTTCCTCTTTCATCATATGTGTTTCCTGCAGACAGAAAATATCTGCTTTTGATTTCTGTTGTTGCACTAGTATTTTCTCTCTCTCTCTCTCTCTCTCTTTTCGCTGGGTAGTTTAAGCCATTAATGTTGTAAGCCCTTAATTTTAACCTAATATCCATCTGAATTATTGTCA
>NC_056728.1:814973875-815031375 GCF_019279795.1 Protopterus annectens | reverse complement strand
AATCTGATTTCTGTGCAATATCAGTTGATGCTAAAACAGCATTGTGTTCAATAAGTAACAGATGTGAAATCTTGTGCAATAACTATTGTGTTTCCTTAGACTAGTGCCAAGATAATCCTGTGCAATAAGAAGTAGCTGTGGAATTCTGTGCAATAAATACTGTGTCTCTTTAGCTTAGTAAATGGCTGTTGATATGTAAAACAGTAAATATTATATAGTAGGAATGTCTAAATGTAGTAATGTGAATTGTTTTATATGTTAGATGTTTGCACATAGAGTCTGGAATAATGTAATTTTGTTCAATTGCACTTGTGGAGTCTGAATTACAATAAAGTTTATTTTGACTTTTTGACTTTGACATCAAAAAGATTCAAGAAAATAGGATGGAAATATAAACAAAGAGGCCAGAAAGAAGGGGCATCCTTTATTCCTGCTGCTATACTTGTAAATAATATTCATCTATTTGTTGATGAAAAAAGGTCTGTAGAAATTTGAGCTTGGAATTGTTTTATGCAGAGATGAAGTACACAATGACTCTGTTGCTTCTGCTTTAGTATCACATTCAGTATTAGAAGCATTTCACAAATCAGTGATGGAAGGTCTTTGAAAAAAACACCATTGCTATATAATATTAAACGTTTGGAAAATTGGTCTTGAAAAGTCTTAAAAAGATGATACTCTAGTAATAAATCATAAGAAGGCTAACAAAGGTAGGCCAGTAGTATTTTGTAACACTGAATGTTAATTAAAAGCAGTAAGGTCACATGTCATCAAATCAAATCAGTCTTTTTGTTTGCCAAACATCAATCAACATTTGGCTGCATCTGACTAACAGCCATAAAGTAATGAAGAAACACTATAAAGCCCAGTAAAAAAACAGATTTTGCCAGACATACATTCTGTTGCCTCAGCGTGGCAGCCTTCCAAGGAAAATGAAAACATAATAAAACAAGTACTTTAAATAACAGATGGAAACAACATAGCAAGCAGATAACAACAGGTAGCCAGTCAGTTAAGTAAACTCTTCTAATGAATACCTGCATTGAAATCACATGGTTTAACAGCAATCAGTTTTAATATACATTGAGCTTTCTTATATAATAACAACTTTTCATTGTTAGCCCTTCCCTCATTAATACATCCACATTTTCTACAATATTAGCTTTTAGGCTTGTGATAACACCTGCAAGAAATTGGTAAAAAAGTTGAACCAAAGTGCTGTCTGTGATGTTATGCAGTAGTGCCATCTGTGCCAGGGAGAGTAGGGCACTACATGTGTACATATGTCAGCATAGATAGCTGGAGCTTTGTAAAGAATTTTATATTTTATTTGACTATCACACTGATTTGTACAGCTGTTTGAGTTAACAATATATTTGTAAAGTCACTTGTGTTAAAAATTCATTAACAGTAGGTCCTGCTGGACAGAAAGAATGTATGCATATATATTAGGTTGTATTGTTGTAACTGATCAAATGTGTATGTTTATCAGAGAACTCTGAAAGGGTGGAAAGTTTGAAATTGGGTTATAGCTTTCAGATACTGCCACAGATCTTAGCAAAGCTCTGTGTGTGGATTGTACCAGAGTCAGGTGACCAGAGGTGATGTCATCCTCTAACCAGCTTCTGGTTTCTTTGAAACTCTCGCAGCAGCACTTTATCTGAGAGGAAATATTTCTGACAGGATATATATCTCACACATAAACACAGACAAACAGAGAGACGTCACCTGGCTTTTGCTGTGGTAAGACACTCAGCACACATTAGCTTGCCTTGCTTTAGTCAGCAGTCAGGGAACAGTAATTCTTTAGTCAGTCAGGGACATTTAGTGAGAACAGTTTAGTATTTTTTTTTGCATCTGTGAGAAACTATCCAACTCTATAAGTTTTTATATCTATGTGGTTGAAACTATGTTTACTGTATTCAGTATTCTCCTGTTTTCTGTTTTATTATTTATCATTAAATATTTAATACCTTTCATTGTGACTGGTCCTTTAGAGAATACTTTTATCATCTTGAGAGTGCTTATGCTTGTTTTAGTGACACTGTGGCTGCCACTGAAATCCTTGCTGCTTTGCTCACACTCTACCATTTGCATTAGTATTCATTTTACACAGTATAATTGAATTCCCTTTGTAAGCCTTAGGGTACCTGACTGGTGGCAGCATGATTACCTCAGAGTCTGGACTGAAAGGGGCACAGCTAGTAAGTCTGTGCCAGCTATTCCCAGCTGTGCATGTGTATGTGTGAAACTCAAATATCCAAATGTGTGTGTCAGCTACTGGGAACAGGGGTACAGAATTCCAAAGTGGTCAGTATGGAGTTTTGAGTGGGTCTGAAGAGAGTCTAGCCCCAGGTCTGGGGCATGCTCCCTGTGTGCTCTTAATGGAAATTGTGCTTTGTGCAGGGACCTGCATCTGAAAATACTGTGTGAATCCATCTTTGGTCTTAGTGATCATCCCTTACCAGAGTCAGTGGTGAGGATTGAGTCTACTTGATTGCTGGCTTATAATAGGGACCCACCACACTTTTCAATGTAATATTTGTAATATCTGTGGTGTATTTCTACAGTCGTTATTCAATTTCTTGCTAGTTTGTCTGATGTTAGCAAAACTGCACAAAGAAGATATAAATAAATGACTGACATGATGTCACATGTATATTTTTGAGAAACATTACATTTTTTTTTCATTACTGTGACTAAATTGTTGTGCCACATAACCACAGGCTATGTACCTATGGCGACTGTTATTATGAAAAACATGCTTTTGATTTCCTTTTGGTATTAACTATGTTAAAATGCCAGGGTAATCCTATGGACTAGGCTTGTAAAGGCTTCAGGGCCATTAGCCTAGTACACACCTATGAACCTATGTGGCAAACAATCCCTTTTATTTCTCCCTGTACTGTACAAAACAGAAAGCAGAGTGTGTAATGTCTCCTGAAGGAAAGCAACAATCGTTACAAACTTCCGTTACATTATAATGTGCTGATGATTTCTTCAGAAATAATTGTATATTCAGTGATGAAAACATTTTCTTACTTCAAATGTTGGTCAAATGTTAATCAGTTATTTACACAGATGTTATCATGTGACTAGGCATCAGATCTGTTTATTGGGACATCTCTGTTTAAGACAGCACCCTTCCAATATGCAGAAGAAACTTCCTGTATACTTTACCTTTGATTAAAGAAAACAAAGAATGTGCATTTTTACCTTTAAATAAAAGTCTTTTCTAGATTGCCAGTAAGTTTACCATGTAGCAAAGAAAATAAAGGATGAATAGGGTGATGCTAGCACATGAAATATTCATCTTAGCAGTAGATTGCCTATATAAAGAGGATTTAATACTGCAATCTGGTATACCAATTAGAGTAAGACCAAAAAGTCATTTAAAGAGGATCCAGTGTCTGTCCACCTGGGATGACAGCTCGACAAGCCACGCTGCTAAGCTAGAGATGACTTGCACCTGTCACCCTTAGGCTTTCGAATACTGGCCAAGGCTCTTGCCACCCCCATAGTGCCTTTTTTAGGCAAGGCTCAAAAGACAAACCCACTGCTGTAAGTAGCACAAGTAACAAAAAACTGAGGGTAATGCTACTCAATGACAGACGTCTAAACCTCAAAATGCACGCACTCGAGGCACTTTTCAGTATGGAGAAAATCGATATATGTGCAGTAACAGAAACCTGGTTTGAGGCTCCAGATAGTACCCCAGCACTACCAGGCTACAACTCATACCATACATTTCGGCCACAGAACCTGGACCAAAATACAAAAGGTGGGGGTGAATCCATATTCATGAAGGATACCCACACCTCCAGGTTAGTGGCACAGCATGACGCTTCAGAGATCATCCAAGTGCAACTAACAACGGACAAAACTGCAATTCAAATTATAGCTTGCTACAGATCATCCACCATGTCCCAGGGCCCCCATTCCACGTTTCTGGAAACACTGGGAAACATAAAGGTCCTACCAAACACCCTAATATTGGGTGATTTCAATTACCCAAACATTAACTGGGAGAACTACTCAAGTACTAACTCTCTTGCCCAACATTTCCTAGAATTTATAAACTCAAATGCCCTGGATCAACTGGTCAACACTCCCACCAGAGGTGACAACATATTGGACCTGGTCATCACCATCATGACTGGTGTTCCACACCGGAGGTCAACCCCTCATTGGTTAGATCTGACCATAAACAAATCACTTTGGATATCCACATTCCGCCCCCAACCCCGGACAAGGAAACCACCATGAAGCACTTTTCAAAAGCAAACTTCACGTTACTTAAGATCAAGGTGGAAAGTTTCAAAGCCCCCATGCTAAAGGATAATGCTGTCCAAGATGCAAAATCCTTTACTAATACATTCTACGGGCACCTACAAGAATGCACGGATTGTGCTATCCCAAGCAAAACCAAGACTCACTCCTCCAAGAAAAGGAAACCAGTCTGGTGGACCCCTGCTATAAACAAGCTATACAATAGGAGGAGGAAACTAGTACAGAAAATAGTAAAATCCCAAGAAAGGAAGACATCCCTGATCAGTATCAGCAAGAAACTACGATCCCTCATAAAATCATCCAAGGTGAGCTTCGAAAGAAAAATCACCAAGGACTCCAAAGATAAACACAAGGCATTTTTTAGCTATGTCAAGAATCTTAAGTGGCAATGCTCAGATCTGCTCGGAGTTAGTGCAGAAAGGCACAAAATACACTGAACCGACTGATATTGCCAACATCCTGGCAGACAGGTTCAATGCAAACTTCACCCCCCTCTCAGCCCCAAAAGGGCCCATAACCATATCAGAAGAATGTAGAACCCCTGAAATCACAGACACTCAGGTTAAAACAGCCCTCTCCAAAGCCAAAAACACAGCATCAATGGGAGCGGACGGTGTCCCAGGCTACATCCTACATGAGCTCAAAGACAAACTAACCCCTCACCTGAACACACTGTTCAAACTCAGCCTCTCCACAGGCTACGTACCTATAGAATGGAGCACAGCAACAGTTATTCCGCTCCACAAAGGTGGAGCCACAACAGACCCCGGGAACTATTGCCCTATAAGCCTGACAAGCTTGGTCTGCAAGGCTATGGAGTGCATCATCATGGAACTCATTAACAGAAAAACTGGGAACCTCCAAACACTGGACCCTACCCAGTTCAACTTTGTTAAGGGCAGATCATGCCTCCTAAACCTGGTGGACTTCTTTGAGACAGTTACCAAGGCTATAGATGAGGGAAAGGTGTTACACATAGCCTACCTAGACCTCACAAAGGCCTTTGACACCATTCCCCATTCTGGTATTATAGACAAGCTCACCAGCCTGAACATAAACCCCTATGTCACAAGATGAGTTGCCAACTGGCTCATGGACAGAATCCACATGGTGAGAGTTGTGGGAGCTTGGTTCAACTCTAAACCGGTTACAAGTGGCATTCCCCAGGGCAGAGTACTAGGACCCCTCCTGTTTGGCATATACTTCTCAGAGGTACAGGCAAGCACAGGAGGACTATGGCTGACCAAGTTCACAGACAGCTGCAAACTAGGGGCTATAATTGACTCCCCGGCTGACACAGGCATCCTCCAAAAGGGTCTCACTGAGATGGATACCTGGTGTCAAAATCATGGCCTCAAGCTAAATGCCAAAAAGTGCATAGTTATTCCCTTTGGAAAAAACAAAGTACCCACAAACTACCACATAGGTGGTAGTCCCCTAAATACGGAAGACGTAATAAGGGATCTGGGGACCCAAGTAGATAGTAATCTTTCCTTTGATAATCACATTGCCAAAGTGGTTAGAAAATCCTTCTGTGTGGCTCACCTAATCACAAAAGGGTTTGCATCCGGGCTTGAATAGCTATATTAGTATTAGATCACATCTAAAGAAACGAAAATACCATTGACTTCATGAACATTTTGTAAATAGTTTAGACTAATTGACACCCAGGTAGGGTTTAACATCTAAATTACTAGACAATATTTGCCCCAGCTAAGTATCTGGAATCGAATTATTAGCTCTTCATAGATAATAAATTATTAATATTAATATATTAATATATAATACTATGTGAAATTGTAGATAAACTTATCAGTAACTCTTTTCGCAAGTATCTCTTTATTATCCCAATACTTTTAATGTTTTAATGTTGTTAAATAATACAATACTTATATATTGATATATTTTAATTATTTATTTATATTTATATATAGCCTTAAATATCATTTTACACCGCTTACATTATATATTAACTTTTAAAATGTAAAATGAAATAGGTTTCTTGCAAAATAAAAAATTTCTTATACTATAATAAGATTGCGCATAATAAATTATATATAATAAAAACATATGTGTTTTTTCATTAAGTTTTATTTCTTCATTTAGATTTATTTACACAAAAATTTTACAGATATATTCTTTTATAAACCTGATTATATATAAATTATATTTCACATATAAGTGATATATATGAGTTATACATAATACACATTTGATATGACTCATGTTTGATATTGTGTTTATATATATATTTATTAATTTATTATTTTATTATTTATGCAAGATACTTATATTTGACAGCTATTTATAATAGATTTATATTTTATTAAATAGGTCTAAATATTAATTAAGGACTGTGGTGAGTGGTAATATGTTATGGATATTAATGGCTATCCTCAAAAATTAAAAATTAAAAAATTAATATCAATAAATTCCATATATCTTTTATTAATGTTGCACTAACTCAGTAGGCTACTGATATATTGATTGGATGATCCTGTTCGGCTATATTATATGGTCAGCAGGACATAAATTATTGTGTTTGAATGTTCTCCAATAAATGGGTTGCTTTAAAATTTAAGAGTTTTACTATTTATATATGTTTAAACTGATCTTATTGTTTTAATGGCTTGAATAATGAATTGCAATACATAATAAAGCAAGATGTATATGCTGTAATATGTACTCTAGCTTTAAGGTGATGTATACCATATTAGGTAATTGATATATCTGAATAACATGATTGAATAATTGGATTAATTAATCCATTAAGTAATTCATTAAGTAATTTTGATTTCTGTATATATATAGTGAATGAATTCACTAAGGTTTTATACTCATCTGAAGAAGCGTGCAGTTGGAAGCACGCGAAAGCGCTAATTTTTGTGAATAAAATTCGTTTTACCTTTCGTGGTGTTGATGTACATTTTTTACTTCAAGGGATCTGGGGACCCAAGTAGATAGTAATCTTTCCTTTGATAATCACATTGCCAAAGTGGTTAGAAAATCCTTCTGTGTGGCTCACCTAATCACAAAAGGGTTTGCATCCAGATCAAAAGAGATCATTGTGCCCCTCTACTCATAACTCATCAGACCCATCACAGAGTACAACACCCCATTTGGGATGTACCTTACAAGACACCTGCAACAGCTGGAAAGACCAGAGAAGTACCTCACCAAGAGGATCACTGGCCTCATATGGATGCCCTATGTAGCTCGACTGAAGAAACTCCAGCTGTACTCAGTTGCATACCGCCTACTCAGAGGTGATCTCTGCCTGACATACAAGGCCATGTCCAACTCAGAATTGATGGACATGCTCCACCTAAAGAAAACCTTATCCCCTTAAGTACACGCTCTAGGGATCTAAACCTCACCACAACAATAAATAGGACATCCTGGAGGGATAGATCCCTGTCCCAGAGACTTCCCATGCTTTGGAACAAGATTCCTCTCTACATTAGGCAGAGCTCCTCACTAGCACTCTTCAAGAGAAACCTTGACGAATGGATGGGAAACAGAAAGTTTACCCCAGGGATCACTTCTGTGGCTCTGCTGGACAGAGGCACAGGGAACTAATCTAAGGGGGCGGCAAAAGCCAACACATTCTGGCTAGGCTTATAAATGTCTATGGGCAGATAGTCTAGTACCTACCTATGAACCTATAAGGGTAATATGGCGGGTATGTGGACAGCCTACAATGGAGATGGCTGCCTAATTCTATCCTCAGACCCAATGGCAAATTTAAAAGGTTGCATGTTTTAGATTTTTGCTGTTTTTTCAAGAAGCCAGTAAAAGCCAGAAAGATAGATTGAGAGTGGTAGGATCACACATAGCAGATCTCTCTGAAAAAAAAAAAATCAGCACATTATTTATGCCATTTGTGGAAAGTCTGAGCAGATTCTATAGGAAGAGAGGCAATGTGTAGCTCTACAAGATTGATGATCTTGAGATTTGGTCAATGTCCATTTGGTAGCCAGTCTAGAAAGCATTACCCTAAATGAACTTTTGAACTTTATGAGGATGGTCAGGAATGACATAATGCATTCACACCACAGCTTTCTTATGGAAATTGAGAGAATACAGAGAGTAAGGCTGAGAAAAGGGGTTATCTTATTCTAGATACATCTTCAAGGACATGATCTTGTATAGTGCAAAGGAGTGGCTTTTCAGTAATAGCAAGAGGAATGGGTTCATGTGATAAAGGAAACCACTGAGGATCTCAGCTCATTTTCCCAATTGTCCCAAAGCACTGACTGGTTAAGTGACTCATAATCACATAATAGGCAAATGTAGGCTGGGGGCATCAAATCCTGGAGTACAAGAAGCATCTTGTTAACAGCTTATTGCCTTAAACTTGTAAACTAACCGCTAGAGGTATACAATATGGTAAATTTACATTAAAGTTTGTATAGGATTTTCCCATATTTTACAAGGTCTTTACTCCCTCAAAGAACAGTTTTCCACATATGGGGTCCAGGCAGCAATGTAGTACCCCAGATTTCAAGAAGTGCAGAGGAATGTTGGCCTCTGGAAGTTTTTGTGGATAGGTCTCAAATATAACAGATTTTTACGCAAGACACCCAACCTCAAAATCCTCCTAAAATTTCAAAACTAGAACATAATATTACTTTCAAGGAAACTGAATGGGAGGCTACTAAGGCAAGAGACAGAAGGAAGAGGAAGGTCCATTAATGAGTCAAAAAAAACATAAAATCTATCCTTGTGAAAAACAGAAGTATGGGAAGCTAGCAAGATGTCATCAAGAGCACAATGGCACAGCAAGGGAAGTTGAATAACAGTCTACTATCTCCTTCCACAAGCAAAAGACAGGCTTCCAGTAATGACCCTGAATTTAGAGATGCCAAACTGGCAGCAGAGAAAAAGGAAGCTTTAAAGGATAGTTCCCCCCCATATAAGGGACTATTGCAGTGTACATTGGCAAGATGGTTCTGCCTATCAAGATAAATACTGTTGAAAGGCTACTGGTCTTTAGAAGATGGATTGCAGCAGCTTACCCATGAAGGTTGCAGGTTCTGCAGACACAAAAAAATTGTTCTTGTAACTGTGGAATTAAATTTAGGAGGGAGAGCTACATATGCTTGTACCCTGCTTCACTCATCATATCGGGAACAATGATCTTCAGATTTGCTTAAATTATTTCATAATTAAACATGAAGTCATTCTTTTATTGTATAGAAGATGAAGCCACTCCTGGGAAGAGGTCCTATTATGCAAAGAACAACTAATAGAAGTTTTACAGGAATATATACCACTTTGGGGAGACTGTTATGCAAAAGCATGAGTGAGTGGGAGCTATCTTTTTATTTGTAAATGATAATGATTTTTTAGGATAGGACCATCAGTTTGCAAAGTACTATATTCAATACTGAAACCAATTTATTTTCTTCTTTTTTATGTTATTACAGGTTACCAGGTGCTTTCTTGTCGCCATCCATACAGTGTCATTCTAACTGCACTAGAGTTTCCAAAGGTAATAACCTATCCATCCTTGCTGTACACGTCTACGAAAAGAATGACCAAATCAGTCATCTGGTGCATGAAATATGTCTTTATCCAGCTTTATACTCTGCATACTTTGGTACAGTATGCTAATATTATGACCAATGTATATTAACGTGCATCCCTTGTTTGTGGTGTGTATTATTTTTCCTAGGTGATAGGTTTTATCAACTTGTGACACACTAGCTGCAGAATTGAAATGGGAAAAGGCTACACTAAGGTTATATGATATCACTGAACTATACATATAATGCTTTAGCAAAGCACATAATGCATGCAAATGTGTGCCTTTCTATCCACATGCATGGAGGATACTGTAGACTGTGACCATGCACAGCATGCCCTAAGTGACACAAGGTAACTTTCCTGTACTATTTTGTTTTTGGCTTTAATGACATTTTACAGCTGATGTTTGATTTTATTCAAAAGACAGCTGTTATCTCTATACGTGCATCCTGTTATGGTATATTATATGTATTCAAAATGTTTTCTAGGCTTCCAAGTCCTAAATATATTGATTCCATCAGCTTTGATGGACAAGGTAGGTGTTGATGTGATGGCCTTATTTTTTATTCACATAATCTGAGATAGAGGACTTTTATATACTAAGATGACCAATTCCTATGCAGTATGAATTTATTTTTGGAGCACCACTAGAGCATTTAAGTTCATATTTAGAAAGCAGTCAGGGTCAGACCACTGGTGTTTACATAGCCCTGATATATGTTTTTTTCAGTTTAGAACTGCCCAAAGAGTCTTCACTATGGAAGACCCTGCACAAGGCTGGTCACCACAATCAGGTAAGTTTTTTTTTCAACAAGGAAAAGAGGAAAAGGCCATGTAAAGTCAGACAATGCCTGCAGCACACGCAAAAGAGATACATATCCTTCGGGGGAGGGGGGTTCACATCCAATAAGGAAAAAACATATTGTTCAAAGAATTTTCTGGGGAAAAGGCTTATATTGTCCGCCTACATGAAACTAAATTCAAAGTTAAGGATATATCTTTGCTTAAGTGTCATAGATATGACTTAGTTTATGTATACCATAAGGCAAGAGGAGGTCAAAGCTGGTGGCAATGTCATTTCAATGAGTTCTTCAGTTAAATACTGGCTTAAGTATCTTAAGTGAGGTAGACAGATGTTTGATTTGGATTTGGAGTACCAATAATACCTTTTGGAAACCTGGTAAATATTATGCCCTAACAAAGATGATCCTGAGTTCTTTAGGAAAAACTTTGAGGCTTGGAACATACACAGCAAGAAAAAAGTGTACAGAAAGTGATACTTGGAGATTTTAAATATAGTACTTGAGGAAAATGCTTGTTTGATAGAAAAGAACCTCATGTTAAAGCATAAAATTTCTTGACAGAAAAGGTAGAAGGCAGTAAGTGGGTTGATATTTTGAGAAAAATGTATAGGGGTGACCTTCATTTCTTTTTCTCTGTTCTATCCCAGCATAAAGTTAACTCCTCTACCAGTATCTCAAACTGTAGACCAATAGCCATGTTACCCCCCCCACTATTCAAAGTGCAGATGCTTGACTTTATCACTACTAACCACTTACTATTCTCTACTCAGTATTGGCTTCCTACCTCATCAAAGCACCACTACAGCTCTTTTAAACTTTACCACCACCATCAATTACAATATAAATAAGGTAAACATAATGTCAACACTGTTCCTTTAACTTCCAAAAGTGCTTGACACTCTCTTCAACCCACAACTATGTCACAATCTCTAATGCTTAGGACTAAATACTCCATCACTCTCCTGGTTCAGAAACTATGTCAGCGAAAGACTACATGCAATAAAATGGCAGAACGACATCGCCTTTTTTTTTTCTGTATACACACAGGTATACCCCATGGCTCTGTCCTTGGCCCTTTAGTGTTTAATGTGTTCATTAATGGCCTCCATACAAAAAAGGAACAGGGAGCCATAATTCAGTACATTGATGACTCCACACTCATCTGTACTGCTAAAAATAGACCTACGCCATTTAACCCAAGATTCCATCTCATCCATTGAATCTTGGCTTATCAATTCACAACTCCGACTAAACAGCAATAAAAGTAAACTAATCACTGCTTAGTGGACTATATGTACTTTAGCTAACCTGCTTAACAATGAAGGAAACTTGCTGAACTGTGCCAAAATAAGTGTTGATCCTGCCTTGAGAAAGCTGCATCTTTTCTATAAAGGGTACAGAGTTGTTTATCCACAAATTTTCAGGAGACCCCAAAGATATGCTTTACTGAAACCTGATTAAGTATGTATGTCCTAGATGCAGATTGCTAAAGGAACTATGTCGGAGAGTGTGTTTAGACTACATCTGATCCTGCATGTAAACAAGGGAACTTTTCTTTAGTTTAGACATATTGACTAGAAAATTCAGCCAGTAAGGGTAGTGCTAAGGCTAAGGGCTATAGATTTAAATCTGGTTATCCATTTTTTTGAAGGAGGTGCTTTAAGTGTTTTCTAATTTTTGTGTAAGAGAAGCTAAAACAAGTGCCCTGAGTTTGTTTTACTCTGTTTTAACAAGGTTGAACTGCAATTGGCTGTTTTGTTTCCCCTTGCTAAATTATGTGTGAAAAAAATATTATGAACCAATATTTTTGTGCCCTTCCTGAAGGCTGTAAGTGTTCACTTTGCTATAATATGCATGCAACAAAAATATGGTTAGGTCTTTTTGTTACACCCTGAAATAATGCCCCTGCTTGTCTGCATATGGCAAAATATGAAGTGCCATTTCAACCTTTTTCAGAAGACCTCTGAAACAAATCATTGTAAATAGACTCTGTACATACATCAGTTGGAGATTAGCCTCTGACTGTTTCTGATCATGTGTCCACACTTTTACATTGTGCGTTTCTCTTGCTGGATCCACGATGCTGATGCTCCCAACTCTTCAATGCCTGGCGTAGTGACCTCAGACAGACCTCAAGCCTCTCAGTCTTTTCCTTACTATTCCTCTACCATCCAAAAGGCCTTTTGCATCTTTCATCAAAGACTGAAACATCAGAATGACATTATAAATATTTTGAACAGTAATTCTTTCATTGTATAATTTCTGCTGACCTTTAGCTCTGCCCATAACTCTCAACTGTACCAAATTCCTTGGTATGTACCGGTTTTGAGGGCAAAATAATGGGGTGCCATGAATTCCCGAGTGTCCCCTTTAATTCCTGAATTTCCCATTTTTTTTCAATTTTTTTTTTTTTTTTGGTGAATTTGTTGCTGATGTCATCATGTGCAGGGGCATGTGCGATGATGTCAGCTTCGGAAGGCAGACTGCCTGCCTGTCAGAATTTGGCTCTCTCTGTTTACCTTTTTACATATGGTAACGTGGTTGCAGCAATCAGCAAATCAGAATCAATGAAAGAAGTGGTGGAGAGGATGACTCAAGTCTCAAGCAGGCAGCTGTTTTTTTTTTGTTTTAAATTAATCAGAGCAACCAAACCATTCATTAATTAAGTGCAGTGGTTGAGTTAGAGACGGACTGGCCCGTGGGGCTAAGTCTTCTCTTCTTAATCAGTGCACACTACAGAGAAGAAATGACGACATTTACCTTGACTACTTCCAGTTCTTCCCCCGGCTCCTCCAGGTAAAAAAAAAAAAGAAAAAAGCAACTACTACTATATTATAATTCATCATCAATCATACAGGTAAGGTAGGTCACATTAGTCTAATTCATTTAACTAACTTGCACTGTAAATTAACACTAAACCTGTTATCCTAGCAACTTTCTAACTTTATACAAGTAATATTTAAAGTCCAACCCTGATTTTGTGCCTTTTCTCCCTCCCCCTCTTTATTTGGCTTTGTCCAGGTTTCTTGCACTTGGAAATTGAGAAATATGGCAACACCACATACACAACGATACAAACACACCACAGCAACCCCCATCAGCATGCACACAACTACTACCACCAGCATTTTTTGCAGGGAACAAGCCCCCTTCTATCTCCATATATGTGTCACCTCATACCAAGTTTGAAATCACTCAGCAGTGGAAAAAGAGTATATTCACAATCCCCTCTTGACCATTTCCATTTCTCATAAAATTGTAGTTTTATTTTCTGGCAAATCACTGACAGTCAGCAGATCTTTGAGGAGTGAAAATTGAAGTCAGAAAATAATGATAGCAGATTGGTAGGCATTGGCAGCAGATGTAATCTGATTTTCAGACTTCAATCCTTCAGAAATTAATGCTATGCAAAATCTGTTATTCTGTCAACATTCTAAGTTTGGAAGTGTAGTATTTAAGAAGTGTCACTATTTGTATGCCTTTGTTTTGTCTGTTGCCCTGATCTATTCATCCGTTTTGTTTGCCAGGCAAAGGCAGAAAGGGTTTTGTGTAGCTGCCAAGGTTAGTGGGTCACATGTACCTCCCCTCCCCATAAGCTTTGATATTTATTATGCACTCTTGAAGTATATAAAAGCATTGGTTTTCACAATTCCTAATTATGGTTTTCTGTTTGTTATGTGTTTCCCTAAATATATTTATAGATACTTTTGTTCTAGTTATATTTTGTGTTGTGTAATATTAGTGTAGAAGTAGTGGAAAATGACAAAGTCCAGTGTGTAGCAGAAGTACTCTTTAATAAAAAATAAAGAAATAATAAAACATGATAAAATTGACAGTAAAGCCACAGTAAATCCAAAGGAAACAAGTGAGATGAGCGCTTTCGCAAAAAATGCTGCTTCGTCAGATCTACCATGCACACAATCCACCATGATTTTATAAGATTGTAATTAAACACTTAATAAACTCAATTACCCTAAAGCCCTAGATCTCAGTACAGGCTTTAAGGGATCACTATATATTATATTCTTATTAGAGTAGAAGTAGTTAATTTTAATTTTATAAAAAAAAATTGTATTTTAGTTTTTCACCAGTTCAAATACTAATATAAATGAAACACTATTTTTCTGTTTATTTTGTGTTTAATATTTTGTCTGTTTTTCAGTTTGCGTTTAAAAGTTGATATCCCACAATTCCATTTGGGTGGGTGAGGTTACTTAATTATGCATGCAGATTTTATGTTAATCAGCATACAGATTTTTGGCCAGTTGTACTTATTATTCATAGGCCTTTGTCCAGATTTTTCATGACTCCAGGTTGAGATGTATGTGTCTCTATAGTCTGTAAAATAAACATCTTCCAGCAACTTGCAATGAGTAAAGAGAGAGAGAGAAATAAAAACAAAATAATATAAAATAAAAAAAAAAATAATAGAAAATAAAAAGCGAAGTAGTATTACTGTGAGCTTTCATGTCATTCTGCCATTCTCCTTCAGAGCTAGTTGTGTATGTTGTTTTTGTAATTCATACTTGGAGAATCATTTAAACTGGAGTCAAATTCCTTGTATGTGTGCAGACTTGGCCAATAAATGTGATTCTGATTCTGACAGCTAATCCACACCCCTTGGTGACTCCATTCTTCTTGATAGCATCAACATAAGTGGAGAAGCTGCATTTATACCTCTGCTTAAATCTTCCCATAGCAGAAACCAGGAAACTACAAATGGAGATGATTAAAAAACTCTATCTTAAGTCCTAAGGCCTCAGAAAAATGCCCGTGCCGTCTTAAATCAGCTGTATTCATCATTTTATTATAATATTATATGTTAAAATAAAGAGTAAAACATGGTGATTAAAGATGTTAAGTAATATTACAATATTACAATACAAAAACCAAAGTGGTGATTTTTTGAGGATGTGCAGGCCAGGCAATGGGTTCTTGGGTAGACATTTGGACTTTAAGTACAGTCTCGTAGTCAGTAGCACTAGCAATTAAAATAAAAATGTCATATTAAATATGTATGCATATGTGTGTTCAGGTGTGTGTGTGTGTGTGTGTGTGTGTGTGTGTAAGAGAGAATTCTATGTCAACTGCTTAGACTTTTAAAGTATAAGGATAATTATTCTCTTTGGCTAGGACTGGAGATGTTTCTCTGCTGTCATGTGTGAAAGACAAATATACATTTTGAATGAAATAAAAACTCTGTGAGTCTCTAGCACCTAGGCCTCTTTCACATAATTTGGTTGAAGTCACCTAATGTCAGCTCACTCAGCATTTTATTTTTTTCAGAATTTTGTATCCATTCATCATCATCTTTCAGCTTTTCCCGTTAGGGGTCCCCACAGCGGATCATCTCTTTCCATTTCTTCCTATCCTCTGCATCTTGCTCTGTCACACCAACTGCCTGCACGTCCTCTCTCACCATGTCCATAAACCTTATCTTAGGCCTTCCTCTTTTCCCCTTACCTGGCAGCTCCATCCTTAGCATCTTTTTCCCAATTTACCCATCATCCCTCCTCAGCACATGTCCAAACCAACGCAATCTCATCTCTCTTGCTTTGTCTCCAAACTGTCCAACATGAGCTGACCCTCTAATATACTGATTCCTAATCCTATCCATCCTAGTCACACCGAGTGCAAATCTTAACATCTTCAACTCTGCCACATCCAGCTCTGACTTCTGCCTTTTTGTCAGTGCCACTGTCTCCAACCTGTATAACATAGCTGGTCTCACTACTGTCTTGTAGACCTTCCCTTTCACTCTTACTGGTACCCGTCTGTCACAAATCACTCCTGACACTCTTCTCCACCCATTCCACCCTGCCTGTACTCTCTTCTTCACCTCTCTTCCACATTCACCATTACTCTGAACTGTTGATCCCAAGTACTTAAACTCGTCCACCTTTACCAACTCTACTCCCTGCATCCTCACCATTCCTTTACCCACCCTCTCATTTACACACATATATTCTGTCTTAGCCCTGCTGACCTTCATTCCTCTGCTCTCTAGAGCATATGTCCACCTCTCCAGAGTCTCCTCAACCTTATTCCCACTCTCACTACTGATCACAATGTCATCTGCAAACATCATAGTCCACGCGGCCTCCTGTCTGATCTCATCTGTCAACCTGTCCATCACCACTGCAAATAAGAAAGGACTCAGAGCAGACCCTTGATGTAATCCCACCTCCACCTTAAACGGATCTGTCACTCCCACTGCAGTCCTCACCACTGTCACACTTACCCCGTACATATCCTGTACCACTCTTACATACTTCTCTGCCACTCCCGACTTCCTCATACAATACCACAACTCTTCTCTAGGCACCCTGTCATATGCTTTCTCCAAGTCTACAAAGACACAATGCAACTCCTTCTGACCTTCTCTGTATTTCTCCAATAACACTCTCAGAGAAAACATTGCATCTGTAGTGCTCTTTCCTGGCATGAAACCATACTGCTGATCACTAATCATCACCTCCCTTCTTAACCTAGCTTCTACTACTCTCTCCCATAACTTCAAGCTGTGACTGATCAATTTTATCCCTCTGTAGTTACTGCAGCTCCGCACATCACCCTTATTCTTAAAGATAGGTCCCAAAACACTTTTTCTCCACTCCTCAGGCATCCTCTGACTTTCCAAAATTTCATTAAACAATCTAGTTAAAAATTCTACTGCCATTTCACGTAAGCACCTCCATGCTTCCATTGGGATGTCATCTGGGCCAACAGCCTTTCCATTCTTCATCCTCTTCATAGCTGTCATTACTTCCTCCTTGCTAATCTGTTTCACTTCCTGATTCACTATCCCCACATCATCCAACCTTCTCTCTCTCTCATTCTCTTCATTCATCAGCCTCTCAAAATACTCTTTCCATCTACTCAACACACTCTCCTCTCTTGTGAGTACGTTTCCCTCAGTATCCTTTATCACCCTTACTTGCTGTACATCTTTCCCAGCTCTGTCCCTCTGTCTAGCCAATCTGTACAGGTCCTTTTCTCCCTCTTTAGTGTCCAATCTCTCATACAACTCTCCATACGCCTTATCCTTAGCTTTCGCCACCTCTCTCTTTGCCATGCGCCTCCCTCATCTCCTTATACTCATGTCTACTTTCTTCATCTCTTTGACAATCCCACTTCTTCTTCATCAGCCTCTTCCTCTGTATACTCTCCTGTACTTCCTCATTCCACCACCAGGTCTCCTTGTCCTCCTTCCTCTGTCCAGGTGTCACACCAAGCACCTTTCTAGCAGTCTCCCTTACTAGTTCTGCTGTAGTTACCCAGCTATTCGGTAACTCTCCACTGCCTCCCAGTGCCTGTCTTAACTCTTCCCTAAACTCCACTTCACAATCACCCTTTTTTAACTTCCACCATTTAATCCTTGGCACTGCTTTCACACTCCTCCTCCTCTTCTTGATCACCAAGGTCATCCTACAGACCACCATTCTATGCTGCTTAACTACACTTTCCCCTGCCACCACATTACAGTCTCCAATCTCCTTCAGACTGGCCCTCCTACATAGGATATAATCCACCTGTGTGCATCTTCCTCCACTCTTGTATGTCACCCTATGCTCCTCCCTCTTCTTAAAATACGTATTCACCACAGCCATGTCCATCCTTTTTGCAAAATCCACAATCATCTGACCTTCTGCATTCCTCTCCTTAACACCATACCTACCCATCACTTCCTCATCCCCTCTGTTCACTTCACCAACATGCCCATTAAAGTCTGCTCCAATCACTAGTCTCTCACCCTTGGGTACACTCATCACAACTTCATCCAACTCACTCCAAAATTTCTCTTTCTCATCAATCGCAAACCCAACTTGTGGAGCATATGCACTAACAACATTCATCATTACACCATCAATTTCGAGCTTCATAAACATCACTCTGTCAGACACTCTCTTCATGTCTAAAACACTCTTGGCATATTGTTCCTTTAGTATAACCCCTACCCCATTTCTCCTGTCATCCGCACCATGATAAAACAATTTGAACCCATTTCCTAAACACCTGGCCTTACTTCCCTTCCATCTGGTCTCTTGCACGCACAATATATCAACCTTCCTTCTCTCCATCATATCAGCTAGCTCTCTCCCTATACCAGTCATACTGCCAACATTCAAAGTTCCTACCCTCACTGCTACACTCCTAACCTTCCTCCTCTCTTCCTGCCTTCGGGCATGCCTTCACCCTCCTCTTCTCCTTTGGCCAACAGTAGCCCAATTTCCGCCAGCACCCTGTTGGCTAACAGTACTGGTGGCGGTCGTTGTTAACCTGGGCCTCGACCGATCCAGTATGGAAATATGAAATTTTTGCGCCATAAGTTATTTGGCAGAATTTTTACACCGGATGCCCTTCCTGACTCAACCCTCCCCAGTTATCCAGGCTTGGGACCGGCACAAAGAAATGCACTGGCTTGTGCATCCCCAGTGGCTGGGTTAGAATTTTGTATCCATTAAGTACTGTTTTTCCTTTTCAGCATTAGTGAATTGAGCAAAATGATTTACTTTCATTGTCATTTTTCTGTATAATAGTTCTTTTAAATTTTACTGTCTTCTGACATTTTCCACTTTTTGGGTAATTGTTAATATGCCAGTTTTGAGGATCCTTTTTTTGTGTCCACCCTATGTTTTCCAGTGATCCTTTTCAAATACATTTATTGGTTATTTTCTCATTTAGCTTTGTTTAGTCTGTACATCTTGATGAAGATTATCTGAAAATTTTTACCCACATCCTACAGCAAGATGATTTGAGCATCAAGTTTGTGACAGGCAACAACCAACAGCAGACAATACATTTTACAAATGCATGTATTAGGTTACACTATACCTCAGTATTAAGCAGAGTAAAGTATTAAGTACTTTGCGCTAGTCATCTAAGCAGAAAATGATCATATAACGCGTCCACTTATTGGATGCAGTTATGGTTGCCACTTGTCATCTTTTAAAATGACCAAAGTTGAACAATTTTTGTAGAAACATGAGATTTTGCAGGAAAATTATACCCATGGGTATGTTTTGCTCTTTCATGGCTGTGTAAGTTCAAAATTTTGCAGTTTACATCCAGAAAAAAAGTAAGAAATGTACGTTGCAGTTAAGAAAAAGTAATGCCAGAGACATACAAATGGTTCCAAACATTATTAAGCAACATTCTGCATTTTTGGATACCAAAATCACATGCATTTTTGCTTTCACAACATACATGTCCAGAATTTTTTACATGAAAATTTGGCAACCCTAAACTACTGCTTTTCATCCAAAAGCAATATTCATTCAATCATTGTTCTGCCATGAAATACTTAAACTGGACAGAGCTCCTGCACTATCTAATGTTGTCAGAACTAGTTACCATATGCACTTTTACTATCCCATCACAAAAAAATGTCCTTCTCTGAGTAATAACATTCAGTCATATTCTCTGGAATGAACACTTCACTCCTCAGACAAACTGCTATGGCTACCAAATCCAGCAACAGAGCAGGCAAACTCCCTGTACTCCTCTTATGTTACTAAAGCATGCACACTGTGAAACAAATCCACAACCATTAGAGTTTTACCAATCACGTGAAACAATACCTCACAGACTCGTGGCTATGCTCATACTCCTACTCTGGCTAATCACTGTGCTATGTCACATATATATCGTGTACCATCGATCTACTAAATCTGGATTGTTCTTCAGTAAATCAATGAGTGCCAGTTGTACTGATACTACTGTGCTTGTGTTTAGTACAAAACAGAACTTGCTAGACTTGAGTACTGCCACTATATGGTTAGCAGATGGCACATCTTTTTATAAAGGAATTCTTTGTCACCAATTGTATAGCATACATGGACTGTGCGGTGGTGGTGCTGCGGTAGCGTTGTCACCTCACAGTAAGACATTGTCCCATTCAATTCTCAGCTAGAGTGTCTTCTGTGTGGAGACATGCATGAATGGGCATACCTTCATTAAAGGTTGTGCGTCAGGGCCAGCAACTTGGCATGTAAAAATCTACTGCCAATTATTAGCAGACCGGAGTTCTGCTGTGGCGACCCATAACTGGGAAAAGACGAAAGACACAACAACAGCAACATGGACTTGTAAAGTATGGAGGATTTCATAAAAGTGTTCCACTATTGTTTTCTTTGATGACTAAGAAGTCATTAAAGGGATATAATTATATGTGGAGTTGTGTTCTGCAGTTATTAGATGACGAGGGTTAAGAGCTGAATGCCAAGTATATTTTAAGTGACTTCGAATTCGCTGCTAAAAGGAGTGCCAGTTTAAATTTGCAGCGTGTCACTGCAAAAGGGTGTTTATTTAATTTCGGGCAAAATATATGGAGGAATGTGCAACAGTTGGGACTTGCTCACAGTTAAAATACACATATGTCCTTTCAACTGCACATGAAATGCCTAGTAGCCCTAGCATTTTTGCCTGAGAATGAAGATATTTCTGCGTTCCAGTTACTTAAAGATGAATTTACACCTGAAGGTAAAGATTTGATAAAATACTTTTGGCAAAGTTCGGAAATTTTGTACTAGGACCAGTGGTTTTAGTAGGTTTCCCCCCGCTATTTCCAGTATCATTCTGGAATACAAATGAGTTTAATACTATTTTCTTGTTACAAAGACAGAATAGTGTTGAAGCGTGGCACCGAAGATTAACATCATTTTAGGACACAGGGCAACAGATTTAAGAGTACTAATGAGTGTGTTGGCAAGGGAACAGAACAGAGTAGAGGAGCTACAATTGCGCATGAGTTGTGGCAGTCCACCATCTCCTAAACGTCGCCTCATTCTGAAAAGGCATACATAGTTTGAGAATGTACTTAAATACAAGGATACATACTCATGAAGGAGTTCCTACTGGCCATTTAGAGGTTGCTAAAAATGTAAAGTATTACTTTTATTTTGTGACAAGTATGTGGGAGAAAGAAAAAGTAATATGTAGTTCGCGTTCTATATGATATACAGCATTTACGTTGTCTTGATTTAATCAGTATACGTTTGTAAGGTTGCTCAACATATAAAGTGTAATTTTTATTTAAGTGCATTATGTGACAATAACAGCCAGTTGGGTTCACTTGACGGTTGCTGTGATATACAGCTAATATGTTAACTTCATTTCTTGGGCATGCATTCTGGAGTTGTGAAGGAGAGTTGTCACAGTATGGTGAAAGTTATTTTGATTGTGGTCCGACACTATGGATGGGATATTTCTGCACTTTACATTATTTTAAAGTGACACTGGGCAGATATGTTTCTAAATAAAGTCATATGCTGATTTTTCGATATTTTGAGAATTAGGAGTGTTCGATATTATGATATCGGTGTTCTATTTTCGTGTTTTTGCAGTTTCGACTTTATAGTCTCGGGATACTGACATTTGAGATTTTATATTTTGAGATTATAAAGTGAATCCATATATATATATATATATATATATATATATATATATATATATATATATATATAGATTCACTTTAGAAGCTCAAAATACTGAAACATCGAATTTCAGTATTTTGTGCCCATAAAGTTGAATCCTGTAAAGAACGAAACATCAGAAGAGTGCAAAATTCAAAATCTCGCATACCTCTACAGGAACACACACCTTCCTCCCCAAACACAAACACAAGCCCTTTCCTACATAAAAGCAGGGGAGGGCAAGTACCTCTGCACCCCCCATGTGGGGGGCTGTGCCCCCCTACTTATATATTCTAACACAGAGGTTGCACTACATACAAAAACACACAAAACACAACCACACAAGCTACAGTCTCTTCTCACACACACATCGCAGTAACAAAACACACTAACACACACCACAGCCCCTACCCAAAACCCTTAGCACATAAGCACTTATCTGAAAACATAACTACAGCAAAACACCAGAAGCGCTAATTCAAAATTTCTGGTATGTGAGATTTTGAATTTCACACTTCTGGTGTTTTGTTCTTTACAAGATTCGACTTTATGGGTGCGAAATATTGAAATTCAATATTTCAGTATTTCGAGCTTCTAAAGTGAATTTTTATATATATATATATATAAAAAAAACTAAAAACCATATCTGTATGTCTACCAGGCTGAGAGGATAAACACACTGTTTATTGCAAAAAATAAAATAAAAAAATATGTGACAACAAGATGAGCATTTTTTGGTTCTGAGACCCTTCTTCAGATCAAATGGAAACAACAACAAACACATATTTAAACATCAAATTACCAACAGAAATCATCATTTCTAGTGCCAAAAATACATCCTATCATCGAATTAAAATAAACTGTTCCTTAAAATCAACATTCTTATCGGATAAAATATAACACTTAAAATATGCATTTAATATCATTATTGTTCTATCACCAATCAACTACACGCATTCAGCATTTTATCCAATAAAAACTAAGATCTAGTATCCAATGTCGATAGGCAGATAAACATATCATTTACCTATGGCTATGCTGTCAGTATCAGCCAATCAATAAGCATAATTCAACATTTTCTCCAAAAAAGGTTAAGATTCAACCTTCAGTGACCATTGAGAATGAATATGCCATTAACCAATGGCTATACTACTGATATCAGCCACTCAGCAATATCATGTATAAAAAAACTTAATGCTAATAATTTATAAAACACAGAGCACCTGTGTAGTTGGCCAGTTGTATAATCAATCAGCACTTCAAATCAACAAGCAGCATATCGAATCAAAGTCATTCAGTGCCGATTAGCATATAAATTAAATATTAACAAACAGCTATAATATAAATAATGGCCAATCAACAGCTGTGAACCAACTTTTTATCCAATAAGGACTGGAGTGCGCATGGAAATAAAGAAGCCATTAGCCAATGGCTGTATTAGGAGACTCTATTCTAATAATATATGAGGCACAGATTTCTCCTATATTTCTCATACATTAACCAACCCCATTATTCACCACCATTCTCAAGAAAAAAAATCAGCATGTCACTATTACATCAAAATCACAGCTTCCAGACACGGAGATAGAATGCTGATCACCCACTGTCAATCATATTAAAAAATGTACTTTAAAAAAGAAAAGAAAAACAAAAACAAAGCAAAACCCAAAGCGGCAAACATTCAGTCCATAAGTTGTAGCCAATTAAAAGGCATCGGCAACCAAGACTACCGCGTATGTATTAAAATCATAAATAGAAGCATAAATTATGCTCTAACTCTTGACCGGACCCAGATTGGCTTCATTAAGGGCAGGTCTGGCTAATCAAACCTGGTGGACTTTTTTGAGAATGTCACCAAAGCCCTGGATGAGGGCAAAGCGGTACATACTGCCTATCTTGACTTAGCCAAGGCCTTTGACACTATCCCCTACTCAGGTATCATTGAGAACCTCCCCCAGCTGGGGATTAACAAAACTAATCAATACAAATAGAGCAGCACCAAAGATATTTGAAGAGAAATACAGGCAAAGGAATCCAGACATGGAAAACTTTACAATACAAAAAAAATAAGAAGACAAAGGAAAAGTAGAAAAGAAGATTCATAATGGAGAAGTTAAAGAAATAGAAACTGAGGTTATGGAGTACCTGCAAACTGAAGGATTTGGTGTAGAAAATCTAACTCAGAAAGTGCCACAGCAGAATAGAGTAATGGCCATCCAAATTAAGGAGAAACCAGTGGAATGGGAAGCAACTGATCAGTTGCCATATAAAGATATTTTGGAGCCTTCCTCAGGAAACCAGTATAAACATTCACTTGAAGCTGGACAGCAAGGGAAGGAACAGAAAACTGTGACATCTCTGGAGCAGTCAATGTTGAGGAGTGATAGGCCAGTGAGCCCCCATATGACAGAGCAATGGATGACACAGGATGAAGTTGAAGAGATGTGCCACAGGAAGATGCTATAGAACTTTATACAGAATGCCTGCAGAAAATGGAGAACATAAAATGTGTCCTCAGTTTCGAAGAACAACATGAGCTAAGAGAAGAGTTGCTTGATTTAATAGCGATAGATATTTTAAGATCAATGAAGGAAATAGACTGAAGAAGGTCAATAAAATTCAAAAAGTCAGAAGTTTGATAAAACAAATAAACACAATGACTAGGACTGTCCATAGAGATCCATGTGATATAACAGAAGTAACAGGATATACTGTATTACTGTGCAGCTAAATTAATAAATAAAATAGTACTACAAGAACACAGGGAAGTGAGGGAAAGGAAGGGGAGAAATCAAATACCATCATGGAAGTATCTAATATAGAAAACTATAAAGCAGCTAAGACAGGAAGTGTCACTGTTAGAGGAGTATAGAAGATAGGAACAGATCAACAGAAATACTCAGAAAGATAGATGTGATAAAAGCAATGCACAATATTCAGATAGAATCAAGATATATCATGCACTATTGCAAATAATAAACTAAAAATGTCAACAGAGGCAGAAAAACTTAGACAATACACAGATAAATATAAAGGAAAAGTACAAAATAAGCAATTTATTGCTGACCCCAAAAAGTTTTATAGAGACTTGGGAAACAAGGTAAAAGTAATTGAAAGACCACCCAAAAAAGAAGAAACAGATACTATACACTTTGGAGAAGTACTTATGAAGATCCTGTGGAACATAACAAAGATGCTAAATGAATAAAAGAAGTAAAAGAAAGAATAAGAAGTTCAAAGGTACAGGATATTAAATGGGATGAAGTAACAGCCAGAGAGATTGAAACAAAGTTAAGAAAAGCCTCTAATTGGAAAACACCAGGCCCAGATGCAGTACCTAACTTTTGGTTAAAAATATAAACATCTTTGCATGAAGATTTAGCCATGAGTAAGAACTATTTATATGTGCACCCTGAACAGACATCAACCTGGCTAACACCAGGAAAAACAATGCTCCTACTTAAGAGTGAACCTGCAAACTACCCTAAAATAACTTGCTTTCCAACTATGTATAAACTATACATCGGAATTGATGCCCACAGAGTTTCTATGGAACAAAGGATTATCTGTTGCTAAATAACATCATAATGGAGAACTGTAAAAAAGGGAATAATCTAAGCATGGCATGGATTGACTACAAGAAAGCATTTGATAGTATCCCACATTCATGGATGAGTGCTTAAAAATGTATAAGATACACCCTACACTGATCAACTACATTACAGTGACCATGAAACAGTGACAGACTACTCTGCAATTAAACCATGATAAAGGACAAATTATTATTCCAGGGAAAAAAATCCAAAGGGGGGTATTCCAGGGTAACTCCCTGTCACCTCTGCTAATTTGACTTGCCCTTAACCCATTAAGCTGTCTACTTAACAGCTTAGGCCATGGCTAAAATTTGGCTCCTAGAAAACAACAAAGTGTAAAGACTTCTTATCTTCTCTTTCTCGATGATTTAAAACTGTACAGCTCAACAGCTGAGGAACTGAAAGCACAACTGCAAGTAGTTGTATTTAAATGATATAAGAATGTCATTTGATCTTGATAAATGTGCAAAAGCAACCTTTAAAGCAGGAAAACTGCAGCACCAAGAAAACATCAGTTTGCGAAAAGAATGTGATATAAAAGAACTTGAGCAAGAAGGAGTGTATAAGTATTTGGGAATTGATGAAGGATCAACAATAAAACATGAACAAATGGAAATAAAACTTAGTAAGGAATATTTTGGAAGATTTAAATTAATCCTGAAAACAGCATTGACATCTAGGAACAAAATTCAAGCTATAAACCAATTTGCTCTTCCTGTCCTAAGTTACAGTTTTGGAGTGATTGATTGGCCCCCAAGTGTGTTGGATAGATTAGATAGGAAAACAAGAAGGATGCTTCATGCTCACCAAATGATTTATAAAAATCAGTGCATACCAAGATTATATATTCCCTGTTCTGAAGGAGGTATAGGCCTCCCTGAAATTCATTACATGTATAGATCTGCAACGTGGGGCTGTGCACATATTTGCTGACCTCACAGGACACAAATGTAGTGAAGGTTTTGAAACATGAGGAGAATAAATCTAAGATGACTTCCCTGCTTAGTCTAGCAGAAGCATATCGACGTCAAGCAGGAATGGAAATCAAACCAGAAGTAGATAAAAAAAAAATCAGGCGGCAACTGAATGTGCCAAAAAAAAAAAAGAAAAATATAAGGTGAAGGATCAGATGAGAAGGCAAGAAATGTGGAAAATGCATAAATATAGTTGCAAGTATGGAAAACCAAATACAGGAATGGTTAAAGAGAGGCAAATTCAAACCAAAGGATGAAAAGTTAGTATTGGCGACCCAAGATAGTGGGCAACGCACATGTTGGTTTACAAAATCTATTGAATGTGTGGGAGAAATAGAAAAATGTAGGTTTTGTAAAAACATAACTGGAAACAGTCACACACCTTGTTGCTGGTTGTGATATACTAAGGTAGAAGGACAGTATACTGAAAGGCATAATAATGTGGCAAGACTGTTGCACTGGGGATTGTGTAAACATTATGGTATTAAAGTAGCTGAAAAACACTGGAAATATGAGCTACAAAGCATCATAGAAATTATGAAGTCTACATCACATGGGATCACCCATTACCAACAGTTCAAAAGACAGACGTGCAAAAAACAGATATAGTCATCCATGAAAAGACGACAAATGTAGCATTGATCATTGGAATCACTACACCCAGTGACTATAGTATCTTGCGTACATAGAGACAAAAGGCCATAAAATATCAGGATTTGCTGGCAGAAATGAGAACAATGTGGAAGAAAGATACCCAGATGGTTCCAATAGTAGTAGGAGCAATCGGTCTTATAAAAAAGAATCTAGTCATATTTAGATATGTTACCAATACATATAACTCTGTATGAATTGCAGAAGGAGTCATTACTGGGCACATTGCGGGTGCTGTGAAGAGCACTTCTGGCTGACATCAAAGACTGAAACAATACTAATTTCATAAACTTTAATCATACTTTGACTTAGGAATGGGGTCCATTCCCATCATGGTAATAGAAACCCAAAAGACTTGGGGAAATTAAAACTGGGGATTAACTCATACATTACTAGTTTGGCAAACTGGCTTAGTGACAGAATGCATACTGTCAAAGCTGGGGATGCCACTTCCTCCAGTAAACCAGTTAACAGTGCTGCACCACAGCAATCTGTGTTGGGCCATCTACTATTTGGACTCTATTTCTCGGACATCCAGGTGAAAGTAGATGGCTTGTGGCTTACGAAGTTCACAGATGACTGCAAACTAGGTGCAATAATTGAGTCCCCTAATGATGTTAACATATTACAAAAGGGGCTGAGACAGACTAATGGTTGGTTCCAGAGTCATGGTCTAAAACTAAATGCAAACAAGTGCATCATTATCCCCTTTGGCAAAGAAGTGGCCCCTGCAAAATACATTATAGATAGCACCCCCCAAGCTCAAACACAGTGATGAGAGACCTGGGAACACAGGTTGACACCAATTTAAACTTCAATCACCATGTCTCCACAGTGCTAAGGAAAGCCTTCTACATTGCGCATTTCATAAATAGGGCATCGCACATCTAAGACTAAGGATGTTATAACTCCTCTATACTCACCTCTCATTACACCACTATTTGAGTACAATGCTCCCTTTTGTATGTACCTCACAAGACACCTTCAACAAATGGAAAGACCACAGAGGTTTCTTCCCAAGAAAATTGAGGGCCTCCAACAAATGACCTATGCAGAACAACTGAAGGCCCTGTCTCTGAACCCTGTATCCTACAGACTGCTGAGAGGCCTACAGAGTGATCTCTGACCCTGCCCTAATGGAAATGCTACATGTCTGCAAATCAAATGGGACAAGAGTCACTCACTCCAGAGATCTCAGCCTATCTTGTGGCATAAACAGAACATGTTGGACAGACAGATATATCACCCAGAGACTGATACTCCTCTGGAATAAACTCCCACTTCACATGAAGCAGAGCACCTCAATGACCCTATTTAAGCACAACCTTGACAATTTGATGGGCAACTGAAAATTCACCCTGGGGGTGGCATCTATGTCCCTCATGGACAGGGGCAGTCAGTGCTAATCACTGATTCACTCTGCTAACAATGACCATCTAACCATGGTCAGCCAGGGAACAAGGGTGTTATATGGCTAGGCTTGTTAAGGCTTTTGGGGCATTAGCCTGGTAGCCTTCTATGAACCTATGAACCTATGACCATTGTCACAGTACATATGGCCCTCTTGAAGAAGTTAACATGATTTAATAGGCAGGATATCCCTTTCACAAAGCCAAACACCTGAGGGTGTTGGCCCTGGAGCCTTTACAAGTCTAGCCCATGGGATTACCCTGGCATTGTGCCACCCGACCTTAGTTCCCAGTACCTCTGTCGAGTAGAGCCACTGGAGTGATCCCTGGGGTGAATTCTCTATTTCCCATCCACTCATCAAGATTTCTGTTGAAGAGGGCCAGTGAGGTGCTCTGTTTGACATGTATGGGATTAAATATCCAGTTGTCATGCTCCACAGAGGAAGTATTTTGGTCTTTCACAGCACCATCAGAACATATTCCATGGCAATGATGGAAGATCTAAGGGATTCCAGGATAAGTGGAGTTTGGATACATGCTCTGGATGGAGAAGTTTGCACTAAACTTGTTTGCTAATATATTGGTGATGTCTATTGGGTTGGAGTGGGTAGTGGCATTTAGGATAAGTTCTGAGCATAGCTGGGTATTTTTTTCCTTTGTTTTTAAAGAAGGATCTGTAAGTATCTTTAGTTTCAGAAGTTAGCATAAATTCATGAGTTGCTTTACTACACCTAATAACATTTATAAGTTCCACTGTAATGTTATGTTTTATAATGTCCTTGTTATGAGAAGTTTTCAATCTCCTGAATATTTGAAAGATTGTTTTCTTTTATTGTAAAACCTATTGTATGTTGGTAGACCACCAGGGGGGTTGTTTTTGAATTTTGCATTATATTTTGTTCTGGTTGAGACTGCTAATTCCCTGCATTTTTCTGAGTGGGCATAACACTCCTTTGTAAAACTGACTGCTGAATCTTCATCTAAGCTTGTACTGTCATACATGAATTTTGAGATTTTGTCATATATCTGTATGCAGTTTGCCTGTTTGAAGTCCTTAAATTCAGAGTTGTTGGTTTCAGTGATGTAGCATATTTTGAAGGCTGCAAGTTTCTGGTCCACTTTAACTTTGGAAGGAATGCACATATAAAAGCTATACTCATCAGGACGATATCTAGAATATTATATCCTCTGGTAAATTTACTAAGTATGTCTTCATGACAATTTTTGTTAGGTCTAAGAACATCTGGGCAGGCTGTATGATGAAAGCACAGATGCTCCAATTAATTGTGGGGTTGTCTCCCAAAATAATGTCATTCTTGTTAATAGGGAGTTTTTTCAGTAATCAAACATAATCATCTGGGGACATAGAAGATGTCCCATAGCAGGCTATAAGTTGGTAATTTGTGTTATTTATTATGATCTGGAGTTCTAGGAGTTCTGTTTGTGAGAATCTGAAAATCTGCCTGGAGGTAATATGATCCTTGACAAATACGGAGACACCATCACAGTTACCATCCAAAGACATGGGAGGCACAAACATGGGTATGGATGGAGTCTTTTCTTTTCATTTAAACATACTTCACAAACATGGATATGTTTCAAATACAGAAGACCCCCAAGAAAAGGGAATTTGTTGTTGAGAAGAGCCACTGCAATGTGGTCCAAATTGTTTTCTGATGAATTTGATACAGTAAAATGTCCATTAACCGGATTCTGCCTAAATAAAAGTTACTATGCGGCAAAAAGAAAGTCAGCAGAAACACCTTTAAAAGAGAAGCTCTGTTCATTCCTTGCAAAGCAAGTTGGACTATTAATTATCAGTCCTATGGTAACATATACGGGGTACCCCTAGAATGATATCAACAATTCAGCCAATTTCTGAAACCAGTTACCTTTTCTTTGTACCGTGGCATCATTTGTGGAAAAAAAGGATTCCATTCAGAACCAGAGTCTTAACTGCATATTATTGTATGCATGGAAAGTTCTGGCAAGTCAGTCTGCATGACCATCAGGGTTTTGCATCCCATGCCACTTACTCCCACATGGATCACCACCATGTCTTAGTCATATTGTGACCTCAGAGATCATGGTACTCAAAAGGTAACTTGTCTGTAACCTTATATTTTAGAATAAATATTCGTAGTTAATAAATAAATATTCATATTCAATAAATATCCATTCATAACTATTACCTTAAGTAAATACATCATTAATAATTCATAATTTTAAATGTTAGTTGTAATTGGATACTTTTGAATGTGGATATTTCTTTATTAAATATGAATATTTATTCTAAAAATATTTGTTGAAAACATCTACTCAGAAAATAATTTTGTTGATTGAGGCAGCTAAATGATTTAACCAGAGTATTTCTGATTATTTACCTTTGGTAAAGGAGATTATATATGATGAATCTGTAATTTAGAATTAAAACCATTGAAGGTGTAGGCTGAGGTACCAGTTTTTGTTTGTTTCAACTGACTGAGAAATAAAAGCAGATTTTTATGCTCCATTTGGGGTAGACAAAGTCTATTTATAGTGGAGACAAATGAGACCAGGTAATAGCTGGTGGACCAAGGGAGGTCTGGGAATAAGGATAGAGGGAGTAGGAGTTGAAAATAGTGGATAGACTTTGTATAAAGAGTACAAGAGAGATAAGAAAGGGACTAAGCACAGCACAGTGAGGGAGACAACCACCAGGGCAGTAAGGAGAGCTTGAGGTGGTGCAACTGGGCAGAGAATGGTTTCAGGTAGCAGGCTTAAGCAATGAGGCAGAAGTGAAGTAGAGGAGAGCCAGTGTGATAGGCTAGACTGGTAACTGAAAATTAAATGACCAAGGGGACTGAACATCTTGGCAAAAGACAAAGAAGGCAAGATGACAGTGAAACTGGCCTGGAGGTGTGGATTTAGTAAGACACTCAAATGTCCTAGGTTCTGAGGAAAGGGGAGCAATGTAGAACTAACTGTCAATAATTTGATCTTACCATAAAATGTAATTATTTCCTGCTGCCTTTCTTTCGCTAAAACCAATAAACAGCTGAAATACCATTATGACTGACCACCAATCAACTGATGCTTTTGTCCAATAGTTATATAAAATGAACATTTAATATCAACATGCATATGTCATTATTCTATATAGTAAGCTAACATTAGATTACTGTTTTTACAGCCAACTTTTAATATTTATCTGTTATCTTTTTCCCAGTATTTAACTGCTATTGCATTGAACATTTTACTTGAGACCAAAGTAATTGACAATCACTGGAGAAATAAAAGTGGGATCTCAGGAGAAATACACAACATTGCACAGAACTTATTGTAAATGACATCACCCACACTGAACCGGATGTCATTGCCAACCTTTTGGCTGACAGGTTCAGCTTAAATTCACCTCCCCAATAGTCCAAAGGAAATACCATATGCCACAATTCCCTCAACCATTACTAGAGAACAGGTCATCAGTACACTTTCCAAGGACAAAACACTGCATTGATGGGGGCTGATGCTTAATAAATAGCCTGAAACATGACCTCTCTGGTCCACTTGAATCACTTTTCAACAGGAGCCTTCAGCCAGGTTTTGTGCCCAAGGAATGGAAGATGGCTGCAGTCATTCCCCTGCACAAAGGAGGCCCAAACAATGATCCAGGTAACTACAGGTCCATACGTCTAACTAGCCTCATATGTAAGGCCATGGAAGGAATCATCATGGGCATGATAAATGAGGACATAGGTAACCTACAAATTCTGGACCCATCACAGTTCGGCTTTGTTAAAGGAAGGTCATGCCTATTAAATCTGTTGGACTTGTTTGAGAGGTTCACGAAAGCATTGCATGAAGGCAAGACTGTGCACACAGCATACCTCGACCTAAGCCATGGCATTTAATACAATACCCCACTCAGGCATTATAGACAAGCTCACTAATTTAGGTATAAACCCTCTTATCACCCATTGGATAGCTAATTGGCTCACTGACAGGACCCAGGAGGTCAAAATCGATGAGACCAACTCCACCAAGAGGCCAGTCACTGGCTGAATCCCTCAGGGCTCAATACTGGGCCTGCTCCTTTTTAGCATCTATTTCTCTGAAATGGAAACAAATGCTGAAGGTTTATGGCTGACTAAGTTTGCAGATGATTGCAAGCTGGGGGTTATCATCGACTCCCCTGCAGATACTAACATTCTTCAAGAAGGCCCATCTCTGACTAACAAATGTGTCAAAGCTATGGTCTTAAACTCAATGTTAAGAAATGCATAACTGTACCCTTTGGGAAGTCAATCATCCTGGCTAATTATTGTGTTGATAATATGCTCCTAAGAGTTGACCCAGTGGTCTGGGATGTGGGCATGCATATAGACAGTAGCTTTACCTTCAACTTCCACATGGTCACAGTGGTGAGGAAATCCTTTTATGTTGTGCACCTTATAAGTAAGGGCATGTCATTTAGGTTCAAAGAGGTCATTATCCCACCATACTCTGCTGTTATGAGACCAATCATAGAGTATAAAGCACTCTTCAGAATGTACCTGACCAGGCATATACATCAAGTAGAGCAACCTCAGATGTTCCTTACAAAAAGCCTAAACGGCATAACAACCTGCCTTATGCAGAGTGCCTTAAAGCCCTTTGTCTCTAGTCAGCCTCCTATAAATTGCTGAGGTGGTGATCTATGCCTGACTTACAAGGCATCTGCAAACCCCACACCTATGAATCTCCTGCATATTTGTAAGTCAAGCAGTACCAAAAATACAAGATCTAGTGACCTGAATTTTGTCTGTGACTGAAACAAAACATTATGGAGAGACAGATATGTGTCCCAATCGCTGCTCCTTCTATGGAACAGACTTTCCATCCGTGTGAAAATGAGTTATACTACACAATTTAAGTGCAACCTAGACCAGTGGATGGGAATAGGAAATTTACACCAGGCCTGACACCCATGTTCCTTATGAACAGAGGTAGCTTATAAATGCCTGGCCCTCAATGTTCTGCTTGGACATAGGACATCATTATTCTTTCTGGAACATTTGGCTAGACTTAGAAAGGCCTAGTAACAGTCTATGAATCTATGAATCTATTAAGACTTCTCCTGGATCTATTTACCTCTAGATACTATTACAGTTTTGATTCCAGTATTGCCATATTTTAACTAGTTTGTTGTTATGGCCTGACTGAACCCTTCCTTCATCTATTCAGAATGCTTTTATTAAGGTGATCAGCTAGTCAATGGTTGGGGTTGCTTGACTGTTCCTTTTTCTAGTTATTGCTTTTTTTGCAAGTGAAACTAACACCCAAGTCAACTATTCCATGCCCGAATAGGTTGTTTTTCTTCCATTATTCCTGTAAAGTGTTAAGTCTTTCATAAGTGAGAAATTCTTCCACATTGGTCCAGTACTGTGCTAGTTTCTGGCAACTCCAAAATACATGTTCCTACGCATTCCTACTTCAATCCTGGCACCTTCAGTAGCTTGGATTAGAGTCCCAGAATGTTTTCTCTAACATAGGTGGAGAGTAGAAGTATTTATGCTGGCACTTTCACTAGACAACTCTATATTTTCCAGCTTTGATTACTAATCATGATAGCTAAACAAACCTTCTCCAGTATTTGAGTGCAATACGGAAATATGCATTTTCTATACCGACTATAATAATGGAGGAAGCTTTATTTATGAGAGGCGGAAAGTATGTATGATTGACAAGCTTAACTTCTTTAGCTTAAACATATTGTTCCTATGGCCGAAATTTAAAAATGAACCACAGCTGAACTTTTTTTTTATATTATGAAGAATCTGATATAGCATGTTCTTCGCCTTGAGTAAGAACAACCTGAATGTTCTGTGTATACAAGAGTTTTTTCACCATTTGATATGCTGTCTTTCTGTTGCAGAACTGTTTGTGGTATGACCTGTAGGTGAGGTGGTGAAAGCAATACCTGTCAAATGTCCAGATTTTTGCCAAATGTCCAGATTTTTGTCTCATGTTGGGCTGTTCCTCATAAAATATGTGGTTTTCTGGCAAATCATTGATGACTAAAGTCACTAAATAGTGGTATATGTTTGACTTTCAGACTTCATTCATCCATCCACAATCTCTTTTTCCCATTTTTTTTTCAAATTGTGTTGGGGTGTCACTTCCACAGTGACAGTCATCTAGAACCACTATGTGTCATATGCTTCAGCAAATGCATGCTAACACAAATCCTGCTATCCTACAAACTTTATGTTTATAATAGCAATATTTAACATCTGTCCTTATTTTCAGGCCTTTGTCCTCGCATAACTTTAGGCTTTGTCCAGATTTCTTGTGCTAAGAGGTTAAGAGTTATGGTGCTAGGTGAAGAGTTGTTGGAGGAAGTAACAGCAGAGGAACCCCACACAAGGCAAAGGCAGGTGCAGAGTGCTATGGCACTGGTACTGGCAAAGATGTGGCCTCTGGTCCACAACCGTGGTTCATCATCGAGAACCAAAAAGAAAACTGATGCATACATGCTTAACCTCAGGCTATGCTATACAATGCATTGACTGGTTATGCTGTGCATCAGACAATACCAAATCCAATTAACACAGGGTAGCAGGTAGGGTACACTTGTCACCATTTGCATAGGTGGATTGGGGCACAGTGACGGAGATCAGCAATAGTTATATAAGAAGAGGGAGAGTAGAACAGAGATGTGGAAGTGCTAGTGTGTTAAATGTTGGGGTGGAGTAAGTATTCCTACTGTATAGTGAGGGAGTGGTGCTCTCTGAGAAGGGGTAAATGGACAGACATTGCATGTGCTTGCACAGGACTGGTGATAGGGGACATAGCTGTAGCAGATGACCTATTGCTGTGCCAGTGGAGATGTGGCAGTGGTCATGAGTTTACCAGTCAAAGTGATGTTGACAGTGAATAGCCCTAGGCAGAGGGTCATCCCTGTCCTGGAATGGCATGGCAACAACATCTAATGGAAAGGATGAGATGGACAGGCTGTGCACCATAGAGGACTGGCACAGAGGGCACATTCATGATGATAAGGTCATCATGTCATACTAGTCTCACTACCAGTAGGTAGGGTCAAGGAACTGGCAAGTACATGACCTTGAGGTAGCTGTCCTGTGGGCATCCCACATTGGACACAGAGGAGCGACAGCCACATGTATGGTGGTGGACTTGATGCATACAGAAGAAAAGACCATGAAGATAGATGTGTCTATAAAGATGCCCTCTAGCAAACTAAGCTTGTGATCCAAGCATCATGGGCCTTTGCATAAGTCATCACATGCCACACAGTACGCTATCATCTCCACCATGGCACTGGTGCTATCCATCTGTGTTTCTGTCACTGACCTGCACATCCAGTGATTTATGTCCAATGTGATACTTACTTTAAGCAAAGATCTAAGACATGGTGCCAACTTCCACCAGCATGCCTCTGTTTAGAGCTGTCATCATTATCAGATATTGATGCTGCACTGATATATGGCTTGTCCTGCCCCATTTCAGCTGAATGCATGACAGTTGCACCTGTGAAGCAACATTTGTGGGTATGACTATGTGACAATACCATGACATAGTGCTGCACCAGCATTGCAGAAAACAGATCACACAAAGAATGAAGACAAATGTACATTGACACCTTGTCTGGATCTCAGATGTGCCTGTAGGGGAGATATGATAGTGTTTACCATGGAAATTATTGGGCCAGTGATGTGGCACAACCCTTTTCTACTAAGTTAATACCAACTTGGTGATCCTAGCTCAGACACACAATACTGTGCCCAGTTTATCCTCCCACATCAAGTCCTTTATTTGGTATTAGCATCTTCTTATTGTCCCTTAACAGTGATACCAGGAAGCCTTCCATGTCAGGGAGTGTGGTATGTGAAAGTGGGCTCTGGTCTGTAGCCATCCTCTCTCATATAATGTCTTGGGCCTTTGTTTGGGCCTGCAGAATCATGTCAGTGACCTTGTGGCAGACTTGTATTGATCAGCTGTACCCACCAATGGCACTGGCATCAGTAATTATGTCTAGCTTCTCCCACTCTCAGAAGGCATTGCTATCCCTGTCTGCACTCAGAATGACCAATCCATACCCACATTAGGTCTGTAATAACATTTGTCTCTACCAGGGAAACCTCTCTAGCCACATACACTGTTCCAGTGCCATTAATATTACTGTGCATGGGGACATACAGCAATGGTCAGTGCTGGGACACACATATGTATACCATCAGCTGTGCCACTCCATGATCCCTGAGACAGATGGGTCTACACTGAGTGGCATGAATGCTTTACATCACATTCACTTGCCACATCCTCACAGCAGTTGTGGCAGGACAGCACTGGCATGGAAGACAGTGAAACATGTACCCTGTGATCCTTCTGTATGAAAGTGGAACAAAACAACAATAACTCTTAGAATAGCAGATCCCTGGACTCTGAATCAGAAGCAAACTCGCCTGTTGCTTTTTGTCACACAACTTTATTCGATAACTGCCAGCACCACAAAGTACATCTAGTAAGAATGGTTGAGCGCTTTCATCTGCATTTACCAGATTTCTTCAGAACCATTTCTAACATGTCACTTCCTTTATATACACAAATTTAAAAGTTAATTACATAATTGGTTAGAAACAAAATAGTTAATTAAAGACAAAATCACTCAATTAACATTTGTTGAGAATAAAAATACAATAAAAGTCACAAAAATATGTATATTAACCACTGTCATAAAATGTACTATATACTAGTACTAAAGTGCTTTTATACAGTGCATGATACATTTCATTATTGGGTCCCTTATACTATCTACCCTATGCTAAAATTTTGAATTTATAAATTCATAGTAAATATATATAAATAAGTAAAAATATATATTGTGTGTTAATGTATAAAATATATATAAAATGTATGATGAAATTTCCTTACTCTACGCCAAAAAAGGCTTGATACTTATATGGTCATTTATACCCGGGGGGGATGTGGCATCTAAACATATCTGCCACTTACTTTCTAACCAAGCTAAATATATTTTCCAATTTCCTCCTCTGTCATTTACCTCTACCTGGTCTATAATAGCAAATTTAAAACTATGTTCACTTCTATAATGTGTCTACTTAGTCTTAGTATCTCCTTTCCTAATACTATACAGGTGGTTTTGAATTTCCTCTCAGTCTTTCCTATATAGTAATTTCTCACACTCAGCAATATACACACGCTGTGTATCGTATTGCAATTACCCTTCTTAGGGTATACTACAGATTTCACAATATTCTTAAGTCTCATCCTACATTTTGTGTTAATATATTTACACTGACTACATGCACCACAACTCGTAGTGCCCATCCTACTGTTTCCTGTGTAGGCCTTTTTCTTAGTCTCTATTATTATTATAACAAAAGGAAGAAGAAGAAAGTATAGGTTGAACGAAGAAGAAAATTTTCAAGGGGGGAGATTTTACCCGGCACCAAAAAGATGGCAAAGGGGATACAATCAATAGAGAATACAGATGGAATGATTGACGGAGAAGGTGGTGGAAATGTAGACAACAGAATTAATGAGAAGGCATCTACTTTTTGTACCAGTATTAGTATACCTGAGGAAAATCCAGTAAGGCATCCGAACATACATTGCTTTGAAGGGTTCAAAGTATACAACTATACACAAGTTCAGGTCACTACGAAATTACTACATTGTTTAGCAAGGGGATGAAATTCATACCCACAGTTAAATTTGATATTTTTGATGCCATAAAAGAGGTGAAATTATTCTGTAGAAGACTTAATCTTGCTATACAGTTCAATCAAGGCCAGAATGAGGGAAAAGGAAACACTAATTGTAACAAGTTAACTAAGAAAACATTCCTGTATCTAACGCACAGATCGCTTTATACGAGAAAATGGTTTGTAAAGATTTACACATTTTACACAGGAATATAAAGAATAACACGTTAGATTCCACAGCTAATAAGGACAATTTACTAACTGAAGAAAGGAAATGTTTAGAGAATCTCATTATGAATGATGAGATAAGAATAATGAAGCCAGATAAAGGTGGTGGGATTGTGATTTTTGAAAATAAAGAATATCTAAGGGAAATACAGAAGATCCTAAATGAATCTGGTAACAACAAGTGTCGTTGAACCAAATAATTACAGGATATAGAAGGATAGATTTTGCTGTAGAGGAGTATTTATTAGATAGAAGAATAACCAATGAAGTATATGAATTTTTCAAAATGACTTTCCATTATTATCTAAAATTATAGGAATACCTAAATTACATAAAAATCTGGAACATCCACCTTTTAGACCTATTATATCTGGCTCCAAATCGAAAACATTTAAGTTAGGGGTAGCCATTGACCACTGGATGAAACATATATATACTAAAGTTAACCACATAGTAAAAGATTCATGGGATTTTTGAGCAAACTAACGGATGAAGTTTGGCAGGAGAATTTGATTTTCCTCACAGTTGATGTGAAAGATTTATTTTCCAGTATACCGGCAGATATTGGTCTTGAATATTTTGTAATAGCATGACCAAGTATTCAGGTTGTAGTTGGGACAGGATCAATCTCATCATGGATATGATGGGGCTGGTCCTAACCACAACTACATCTTCCACTGGTCAACACTATAAACAAACTGTGTGGTGTTGCAATGGGGCTTCTTGTGCCCCCATTTTGCTAATTTGGTTATGCTCGAGTGGGAGAACAAGTACATCTTCCCAAGTGAATATTACCAATACATCGGATTATACACTAGGTTCCTGGACGACATGTTTATTTTATGGAAAGGTCCAGAAGAGAAGATACAAGAGTTCTTAGAGTACCTTAATAACACCACGGAATTCCTCAAATTTACCTACCAGTATGACAAAGTGGGAATAGCATATCTGGACACTTGGATTAGTACTACAGGACAAGGGTTTGAGTCTAGAATATACAGAAAACCCACGTTTTCAAATGACTACATACATTATAGCAGTTGTCATCCTGGCCACATCTTTCGTAATGTAGTTAAAGGCCAATGCATAAGGATAGCCAGAATGTCATCGACTAAGGAGATTATGCAAAGTGAATTAGATACTCTTTTTAAGTTATTTTTAGATAGAGGTTACCCTAAACATATGTTGATCAACATTACGTCTTATGTTAAGAAAGAATGGGGTAGTAAATATGTACCACTACTGGGTACAGGCAGTATGGTGAGTACTAAAGTCCAAATAGACCGAGATAATAGAGTATGCATCATCAGGTTTAACCCCTATACCAACATTATGACAGAAATTTTAAAGAAACATTGGGACATAATTACTAGTAATCTACCTATTGGAAACATACTAGGTACGAAACCCTCTATAGTATATAAAACAGGTTTGAATTTAAAAAGAATAATAGAGACTAAGAAAAAGGCCTACACAGGAAACAGTAGGATGGGCACTACGAGTTGTGGTGCATGTAGTCAGTGTAAATATATTAACACAAAATGTAGGATGAGACTTAAGAATATTGTGAAATCTGTAGTATATCCTAAGAAGGGTAATTGCAATACACAGATATTGTGTATATTGCTTAGTGTGAGAAATATACTATATAGGAAAGACTGAGAGGAAATTCACCTGTATAGTATTAGGAAAGGAGATACTAAGAAGCTCTAAGTAGACACATTATAGAAAAGTGAACATAGTTTTAAATTTGCTATTATAGACCAGGTAGAGGTAAATGACAGAGGAGGAAATTGGAAAATATATTTAGCTTGGTTAGAAAGTAAGTGGCAGATATGTTTAGATGCCACATCCCGGTATAAATGACCAAATAAGTATCAAGCCTTTTGAAATTTCATCAGCCGAGTACATTTTATATATATTTTATACATTAACACACAATATATATTTTTACTTATTTATATATATTTACTATGAATTTATAAATTCAAAATTTTAGCATAGGGTAGATAGTATAAGGGACCCAATAATGAAATGTATCATGCACTGTATAAAAGCACTTTAGTACTAGTATATAGTACATTTTATGACAGTGGTTAATATACATATTTTTGTGACTTTTTATTGTATTTTTATTCTCAACAAATGTTAATTGAGTGATTTTTAATTAACAATTTTGTTTTTAACCAATTATGTAATTAACTTTTCAAAAATTTGTGTATATAAAGGAAGTGACATGTTAGGGGAAATGGTTCTGAAGAAATCTGGTAAATGCAGATGAAAGCGCTCAACCATTCTTACTAGATGTACTTTGTGGTGCTGGCAGTTATCGAATAAAGTTGTGTGACAAAAAGCAACAGGCGAGTTTGCTTCTGATTCACGGCTCGAGTCCAGGGGATCTACGTTTGCTATTCTAAGAGTTATCCTTCTGTATGACCTGTGTCCCTTCAAATCACACCATCATGTGCCCACAAGGACATATCTGCAGCCAATAACATGTACCAGGTGTGTCCCCCCCCCACCCCTGACAATGTGTATGTGAATTGTAGTTCTGTAGCTGAGGGTCTGCAGTCTCCCCATACCTCTTTATCTGTGTTGGCAACATGAAGCTGTTTACTATTGCTGTCTGGACCTGTGCTCTGGATGGCAGCATGCTCCCTTCCACCCTTGCGGTGTTGTATATTTCACTGTCTGCAAGTAGCTGTGGAACAAACTCTCCCCAACTAATGTACATACATGTAGTCTGCATCTCTACTGACCTCTAACCCCTGTACCATTACCATGGTAACTGTAGGCCACTTTTTATTATGTAGAATACTGGTATAATCGTTGAATAAAATCTGTCTGGTATACAGAGGTAAATAGGTAGCACAATGTGCACCATAATGGCTGTGATGTGTTTTTTCATGCTATTATATGGCTCTAAGCACAGTAATTATTCTAATATAGTAATTCAGAAGAAACGTTTCTCAACTGCATATTTAGTGCAGTGTTTTAGCAGCCCATGACTGCACTACAGTGCCTGTGCCTGCAAGTGAGCACACATGAAAGCCTACAATACATAGTCAAATGCCTTGGCAGCTTCATGGCACCTGCAAACCTGTTGGCTTCTGCAACCAAGTGTTTGGCCTATTGTGGCATGATGAACACTATATCTGTTGGCAGAAGCATGCTACCATATGCAACAGGTTCAAATTTACACCTCCCCCTCTTCATATGTCTGTTGTGGTTGCATTAGTGTACATTGGCATTAGGCTACATTGCACTGCCATGTTGCTCATTGATGTGCATCACTTGACATCTATGGCATGCACTGACACAAATCAACTATAATTTCCTCCCTAGGTTTTAACCTGGCAAATGGTTATGGTTATGGCTATAGCTTCTGAAAGGGATACTTTTTGAAGTGCTCCTATATGGTACAGCAGGGAATAAAATATGTTTCTACTTCTGCTGTACCACATAGAGCACCTGGTGGGTGGACTTGTATAGGGGACCACAGGACAAGGTGGATGCCTGACACTTTCATGCCAGTGTGATGAGTGATGCCTGGACATCACCCACTGTGATAAGCATTGATAGCATCAGTACAGACACTTGAAGAGTTGCCATTCTGACCTTCTCTACTAATGGGGAGAAGGTGTCAGTGAAGTGAGCACAAACTCTACAGTATGCATGACTAAATAATTATTAGTTTTACATTTGTAGGCCTTTACTGTACTCCTGGTTGCAGTCATTGTTGTTAATGGGTGTGCTATTTTGCTTTTCTTTTTTTCTTTACTTTATTATACATCAGTGATGGAATTATAAGAAAATAGAGTGAAAACCAGAGGATGCTGGCATGCCAGTCCAGATGTCCAGATGTGGGGTGTATATAACACTACCATCCTAAATGCCTCACCAGCTTAGCTATAAGTGTTTGCAGTGATGCTAATTGATTGCAGCTGTGCAGTTCTAGTTTAACATAATTTTAACTGCACTGGTGCTTATTGACAGAGCCATAACTAGGGTGGGGTGAAGGGGCAGCTGTCCCAGACACAAGCTGTTGGGGGTATGATTGGCAGGAGCTGGTGGGTTGGAAGTGCAGTACAAGCATTCATTTATGAAGCCTTGAGGATATCAGGGCTTCATAAGTGACTGATGATACTGCATTCATATTGTAGTACTGGTTACAGTAGCAGCAAACAGCTTGCTACAATTACAGATGTACAGAAGACTTTTTTGTTTTTTGCTACTCATCCGTCAGAAGACTTTTTTTTTATTTCTCAACTGTGGGTTTTGGGGGCTTCAGACTGGAACACTTTCAAGGGTGTAAGATGACATAGCTATGGTACCGCTTATAGATTAGCTTTGCTTTGACTTTAGCCATGCTTCTGGTTTTATTTACTTTAATTTCAGTAGTATTTATAGGTTTGCTTTGCTTTCACTTCAGCAGTGTTCATAGGTTTGCTTTGCTGTATGTGTCATTAACCATGTACATGCAATGGTATTGGCCTTCTTACTGCCAGTTATTCATGACAGTGCCTTCCTGTCCCATACTGGACTGCCTTGGGTAGGACATAATCCAAAGGAAACCACACCAGAATGATGTCCAAATCTGTTTTAATGAGCGCTTTTGTCTTTACTTAAAAACTTCATCAGATCTGACAAAGTAAAGACAAAAGTGCTCATTAAAGTGGTACATCACCTGTTAGCATCTTTATGTGCCTGGAGCAGCATGCAGGCAGTCTTCCATATTGTAATATCTGCCTGCCTGTTCCACAGATCCGGTCTGTGCCAGTTATGCCTGACATATTATGGGTTTGGAGATGCTGACTGACATGGAGCACTGCTCTTGGCATAATGTAGTGGGCCTGAACATATGGTAGGCCCTGGGCATTGAAACCTTGCACTGATGGAGTGCTCTCATTAGTCTTAAACCACATCTTTGTGACACTGCATATATCAATGTCTTCCACTGTAAAAAGTACTTATAGGGAGTGGATTTTATTTTGTTAAGCCTCTTAGGATGGACTAGTAATACATCTATGTTATCTGGTTTCTGTTCTGTTCTGTTGGAAACTTTAGAAGACCGATGTTGCCTAAAACAGGCACTAGAGGAGTGGAAAATTATTTATTTTATTTATTTATTTACATTTGTTTACCAGGAAATTCTGACTGGACACTTGTCCTTTTTCAGCAGAGGCCCAGGGAGAAAAGCTCCACAGAATGACATGGTAGATGGTAAACAATAACAATCAAGGTATGTATACAGGAGAGGTGATCATAACATGGAGAAATACAGGAGCAAATTAGGTACAATCGAGTAGTGAGTTCTAATTACAACATTGAGAAAGAAAAGGATTTAGTCAGTATATGAATGCTTTGGGGGGATAGGTGCAGGCCATCCCTGGCAAAGTAGTTAGGACTCTCTACCATCTCTTTCCAGGCTGATATATATTGTAACTTCCCCCGGATTGAAATCAGAAGCTAAACAAGTGGATGAAGTCAGTAATTTTGTGTTTGTACTGCAGTATTATTCTTGGTGATGATTGAATGCTGCTCAAGGCTAGGTCCATACCTGTCTCAGAGACACATATTCTGAGAGCCAAATCATGACTCTTTTCATATAGTCCATGGAGGCATATCTCAAGCCATTTACATCCATGTGGACAATCACTATATCATATATGGACTTGTGATAGAAAGACTTGAGTGCATGCATGATATGGCAAATCCTGGCACTTGATATGCAATGAATAGTGATCCTCTCCTTGCACAGCCTGGTGAGTAGTGCACAGCAATGTTAACAGCACTGAAACTGTGTCTGTGGCTGGAGGGCTCCCCTCAATATGGAGCCACCTATGACTAGGCTATTGGAAATGTGTGGAGGTTTGCCTTATGGGTCAGTGCAACTCTTAGATGGATGTTTCATGGTGGATACTGTCTGTGTTGTGTGCTTGTGAAGCTGCTGAGGGTACTTGTTTCCTACCATACATTTAGGAAGCCTTTGTGGTTTAGGCAGCTTACTTTTAAGAGCCTCAGCATACAGAGGTCTATGTGTTTTGTCTGAGCTGTATGTGATTGGTTTAGTGTGGTGCTGTGTGGTACTGACAACCTGCATGTTATTTGTTGTAGCTTTGTGTGAGAATTTTGCCTCCATTAACAATAAATAATTACGTCTGTTATACACATCACACTGTGCCAGTTTGTTTAAGAAATAGATGGTTGTCAGAAAACATGAGCAGAGGTATAGCTGTTGAGCAAGCTCCCAGTGATGATCCCACAAAGTTGCACCTTATGCTCACAGAAAATGACTTCTGCAAACAAAACTGCAGGAAGCCAGTTAGCTGCAGTGCAGTGCACTATTCACACCCACTCTACATCTGTTCAAGTGAACAGCAAAAAAAAAAAAAAAAAAAAAAAGGCTGCTCCTTCTAATAGCTCATCAGTCAGGTTGCTAGATATGCTCTCCACCTCCATCCTACCCCAGGAGCCAATATGTCCCATTTCTATGCCCTGCCCTGCTCCCGACTGTCCCCCTTCCTCACATTTTAGTTAATAAAACAAAAATCTTGAAAATTGTAGCAAAGTGCTACAAATGAAACAAGCAGTTGCTACATTTTGCACCCCACCCAGAGTGCTACAGCATTCAGGTTTTAGTTTTAAAAAATATTTTTTTTAAACTGTAGCAAACTGCCTGCTTTAATGTAGCAAGCAGTTGCTACAGTTTACACTCTGCATGGAGGTGTACAGTGTTCTGGTTTTTGTTTAATGAAAGAAGTGTTTCAAATTGTAGTAAACTGCTTGCTACATTAGGCCACACAGGGAGTGCTACAGTGCTCAGATTTGACTGCAAATGCAATTAAACAGCAATCAGAGTCAGATGTGCCCCCTAATATTTTGTGCCTGTGGCAGTCGCCCCCTTCTCACCACCTTAGCTATGCTTCTGAAAGGAAGTGCAAATTCATGGTTCCAGGTGTTTACTAATGTGGGCTGATGGAGGAGTAGCACTTATGAGGTTTGGAGGTGATTACAATTGGTGCTGTCTCTCTGGTAATAGACATACTGCCAGTCTCATCACAACTGTACACAGCTAGGAATGAACACTCTTGTCCTTTTTCTCTCACCAGAATCAGAAGTGTAGTACTAATTCCAAGCTGCTTCCTGAGAAGTTGTTGAAGGATTTGATACACTTGCAATAATCGTCTCTTGGTAGATTCCCCAGATAGAACCTAATGCAGGTGAACAGAAAAGAAAGCCAAGCTGCACAAAGGCTGTGCAGAGGTTTTCACCAAAACTGCAACCAGACCACTCAGTGAAGTCCCATACACAGTGCCCATTCAGAGAGCAGTAGTAATCAATGTCCCTCTGTTCCTTCAGTGTTTGGCCCAAAATGGCTCCTAAGAAAGAATCTTCAAGCTTTCAGTGACTGGTAATCTCTAGGAATGCTAGGAAATAGTGTCCCTCTGCTCCTTCTCCCACTAGGAGCAAAACAGGAGCACCAGTCTTAAGTTGATTCCTAAGAAACAACTCTTAGGTTCTCTAGTGATCAGTAGCCTAGTCCCAGATGTTATAGATTTTGAAAATAAGATAGGAAAAAGGATTACTAGCCTGAATAAAAATTAAATTAAATAAAATAAAAAGAAATATGGGACAAGATGAATCATAACAAATCAAAATACCAAAGAACATGACTGACAGTCTGAGAGATTCCGTCTTAAGATAAATGTTACTGTGTTTTATTTCCCATTTCCGTGTCTCTGAAAAGTATTATTATTATTATTTTAATTTATAAATTTATTTTATTTAATATTCAAAACATTGAAAAATGAGGGTGCACAGAATTTTGAGGAGCGAGAAAAACTGAAGGTTAAGTGTAAATGTTCACTAGAATGTCACTAGAACTAAATGGCAGTCTCCAAGCTGAGTCCTACAGCTCTGAAAACTGAAATGCAAATTAAAGTTAAAGCATCGAAAAAACCTAACTGTTACACACTAAAAGGAGGGATAAACCTGCTTACACTGTAGTAGGGCCTCCTACATCCCCTTCTTATATATATTAATTCCAAGATCACTATACCAGAAGGGAGATTTTCTGTGATAAAATAGTTTTGGACTCTCTTCTTCTAATCATACTTACATTTTTCAAGTTGCAGGACTCACAGTATGGAGCCTTGAAGTCAAAATGGAACCTGAAATACATAATAGCTAAATTACCATTTCTTATATCTTTGGCAATAACATTTCATTATTGCACACATTACATATAACTGTCTACAGTACTGCAGTACTGCAGTATAGGAATACAGTACAAATTCTACATTTACGGGGGCGTGGCCAAGATGTCAGAGAGATAACAGCACTTTTTTGATGCTCTGCTTAACAGAAATTTCTCTGACAGGAAATTTTCTTAATATTATTTTAAAAACATCTAAGTTTTCTTTCACTTATATACTTAGATACAGTGGATTATTTTTTTCTACAAATATTTCAATTTTGGTGAATAGAAAGTGAATTACATCCTGTCAGAAGTACAGCAGCTGAATATAACAGACTCTCTCAGCCATGAGTCATTCAAAAGCCTCTCTCCAGGAAACTTCCATGAAGAAAGAATTACAAACAATAATATCCAGTATTCAAGATCTTTCCATGAAAATGGACAATTTAGAAAAAATCATGGAAAACATGAAGAAAGAAAATAGAAAGCAGATTGAAGAATTCAAGGAGATAATTACAAGACACACAGACCAGATAACAGAAATTGAAGAATCTCTTAATGAAATAGACGGAAGACAGCATGAAAATGATAGCCAGATTGACTTCTTACTAAAGCAAAACACCGCACTTTCAGATAAAGTGGAGGACCTAGAATCAAGGTCACGAAGAAATAATATTAGAATATATGGCATACCTGAAAAATGGAAGGAAATAACACAATACAGTTCTTGAATGACTGGTTGCCTAAGACACTAAACCTACCTGAATCTCTCTCTTTTGGGATAGAGAGAGCTCACAGGTCATTGTCAAATATGTCTGTGTCAAAAAATCCAAATGCTTCAAGATCCATTATTGTAAATTTTTTATCATTTCAAGACAAGGACTTAATCCTGAGAACAGCGGGGGCAGGTAATCCTATACAAATTAATGGTCAAAACATAAGATTTGACAATGACTATACCTCTACTATAATAACTAAAAGAAAAGCCTGCATTCCTCTCATTAAAAATCTGAAGAAAGCTGAAATTAAAGCACAAATCATTTTTCCTGCCAGAATTAAAATATTAAAATACATCTATCTGAAGGAATAAAAATATTTAATAATCGTGATGATGCCTCTGAATATGTGACAAAGAATAAGATTTTGGAAAACACTGAAGATATGGACATCTCATTACCTAGTTTAAAAAGGCAGGCAACAAATGGAAAAATGTTATTGATTGATAAAACAAGCAAGAAGCTTAAGGGTAAATAATACAAATGAAGCTCTTCCACAATCTTCAAATCCCAAAATTTTAGTGCTACAAATCACCTACATCGGGGAAAAACATACATGTTAAGGTAAAAATAATTTAATATTTATTAAGTATGCTTATTTATTTATTTTTAGATTTATTTGCTGTTTAAAAGCCTTTAATACAAATACGCTAGAATGTTAAACATAGATGTTAAAATTCTAAATCTTCCCTTGACAGAGTGTATTATTAGTTGACAACTACATAGGGGCAATGTAGCAATACCGTAGAAATATTGGTTAAAACAAGAACCCCCTTAATACTGGATACTGTATGTGTATTAGATTATGATGATATAGATCACTCCGATAAGTGAAATGACAGCTCCCCATCTCAGTGCAATTAAATGAAAGTGTAGCCCCTTTTTGCATCAGCGGGCTTTCTCTCCTGTTAAATGTCATGTTATGCTTGGGTCCTTTTAGAGCTAACGGATATAACTTAATGTGACTTGTACTAAATAGTTTAAAAGGTATTTGAAATAGTTCTTTATCATAATAAGAGAAGATTGTTTTCTTTCTAAGAATCCGTCATGACATGTAAAAATGCATTCTCATTCACTTGAGAGGTTTGTGTCTTTACTAAATGTGGTTTGTGGGTCCATCTGCTGACGGAGAGGGAAAAGGAGATGTATTTTCTGATGAAAGCTGGTGGAGTGTGGGTTGCAGGGACAGGAGGGTTTGTATGCTTGATATCAGATACATTGGCCAGTAAAATTGATAGTTACAGAGAATTTTATATTTATATAAAATGGGGCAAAGTTGGTTTTTTTTTTTTTTTGTACTTCATATACATGCTTTTTGAGTAACATATTCTGTTTTTTTCTCTCACAAAATGCACATCACGAGTATCTCGTGAACAGTTATCAAAGCTTGCTGCAGATTCCCTAGTGCAAGCTTTTAACTGCCAAAATTCAAATGTTAAAGGAGAAGGAAGGGAAAAAAAGGAAAAAGAAGGCTGTTGCCTCAAGACTTCTTGGTCAGATCTTCTTTGTAATACAAGAGACTTATGCATGTACTCTCTCGAAGTCTCTTTTGTCATATGAACTTTGGTTACGTATTCACGTTACCAGAAATCTTCACATGAAAAAAAAAAGAAAAAGAAAACGGAACAACTGAATGCTTTATCACATACCATGAGCGACAAAGAAAAATATATAAAAAACATAGACATATATAAAGGTCCTTTTTACTAAACCAGTGTTGATGCCTATGTTGTTCCCTTCATAATAAGTTTTCTGATGACGTGTTTTACAAAGTAGTTTACACTTGATCATTAGTTGGCAGCTGTAGCTAACAGATACAGTGAAAACATAGACTAGGTCATCTGATCCTTTTTGGTTAGCAGAGCAGAAAGCGGCATATGCAATGGTTATAAAGTCACTAAAATACATTATCTATTGGGGGTTAATGTGTTCTTATTATTTTTAAAGTAGATTTTGGGGCAGCTATGTATTTTCTGTGCTTTCATCTTGATATCTTCGTCCCCAATATTATTGATTATATGAGTTATTGGTTGATGGCAATACTGCTGGAATGGGGAAGCCAAAGCTGCAGACAGACCATTACAATAAATAATAATTCTGTTATAAAAGGATGAAATAATATATTGGGGCAGGAAAAATTTTGGTTCCAAAGAAAAGGAGACAGTTCTGCTTAGAGAATGATCTTAGTTGTTACTGAAGTGATGCTTTTGCCTCACTAGTCAGTGATAGTAGTAGAAGACTGTTAGGGGGGGCAGTGCAAAGTGGGGATGGTTACTCTTGGCTTATAGTTACTACTTTCATCAGGACATGAGGACAGTTGTTATTTCCAAAGGTAGCCTTTACTTTTTAACTGCTTTTCTAATTAATAGTTTGCATTATGTTGGATTTATAGTGAATGGTGAAATTGTGATCTACTTAATCCACCTCCAGCTACATAAGTGCATACTACAATCTGACATTTTCACTAATATTCATAAAATATTGAATGTTTTACTGTCTGTAGACTACAAAAGATATATTGCATGTTAACCACTGCCACTCTAACTGAAAAAATATTGGTAAAATGTGTTAATGTATTTTGTTAAAAGGACAACTTAAGGGAACACATTATTACTATAACATCTAAAACTGAAGTGTCCTTGAAGGTTAAAAGCTGTGACTTCATTATATGATATTTTTATCAAAATCAAGCTACACTACATAGTTTCTTTAGACTCACATCTTTGGAAAGAAAAGCTAATGTTTTGATGATTACACAGATCTATATACCTGCATAGATATTTGTGCAACTAAAATATTATCTTCTCATGTAAAAAATTCTCATTAGTACATCTTTATTTTAAATATCTTTAATACCTTAAGAAATTATTTAAGGTTAATCAAATATGTTTTTTTTAGGGGAAGGAAAAACTGGTGATTTTATATCTTATATAAAAGGAAAATAAGCCTATAGGCTATATATTAATATGCTGATTCTATAGTAAATATTAACACTGTTGTGATTTCACAGACAAGTTCATATAGGAATGTTTTGTTACATGATAAATGTTCTTATTTTTATACATAAACTTCTTTACTGAATTCCTAGATAAGTAGGTTTTGATCTAATGTAGTATACTAGATTAAGATCTGTATTAGTATAGCATAGACATAAATGAATATGATATACTATGTCATGATACAAGTTTAAAGACACTGTTCTTAAAAATTTGGAAAATTACATTATTCATGGTAATTGATGTTTTTCCACAATATCTCCTACATAGTAATACCTATTCATCCTGGAGAATTAATAGGTTGTAGTTTGTTGATTCAATAAAATATTAGGTAGTAGCATTAGAGAACGATAGTCTTGAGCACTAAGGATGATAGAGGGTGGTATCGATGACTTCTTCATCAATCCAGGAACTAGATGTTCCATGGTTAGTTTTGTATATAGTTATATTTTCATCTTCTCTGAACATTACTTGTTAATTAAGTCCAGAATAGTATTTATCCAACAAAAGCTTAAAGTAATCAATGTCTGGGTTTAAATATCTGTCTCTGAATGCAAATGGTCTTAATAACCCTACTAAAAGAGGAAGGTTACTCAAATACCTAGCATCTAATAAAGCTGACATTATATTTTTGCAAGAAGCACACATTATTCAGAAAGATCTAGAAAAAATGGCTTTTAAAGGTTATAGTATTCTAGCTGAATCTCATTTCCAAACAAAGAGAAGAGGAACCATGATTTTGTGGAAAAATACATTACCAATACCTAAAATAATTAACAGTTTCTCTGATAAAAATGGTATGTTGTGTCTAGTAGTATTGGAATTGAATAAGAAATATTTTACTTTAGCAAATATGTACTGGCTACCTGGTATTAGTGCTAAATATGCAAACAAATATTTGGAAATAATAACAGCAAATTCTAAAGGAGATATCATTTTGGCAGGTGATTTTAATTGTATTCTATCATCTAAAGATACCACTAATGTCAGCAATATTAAGATACCTGCATCAGCCAAAAAATTGATAAATTTTGTCTCATTATATAACCTAAAAGACATATACATGATCAAAGAGCAGAGGTCTCTCAATTTTACTCACTTTTCTTATAGATATGGTGCACAGACGACTATTGATAAAGTGTTTATATCTGACAGCCTATTATCTAAGACTCAAGATGTAGTGATTACATCATGCCCTCTGTCAGACCACTATGCCATACTATTTAAAATTAAAATTAAACCAAACGATCTTATTCATTGGCAGAGACTACCAGCCTATATTATTAAGATAAAAGGATTCAAAGAATGGTTTATAAAGGAAGTAAACTATTATATTGAACTTAATAATAATAATAATAACACAAATAAAGTGTTTATTTGGGACTCTTTAAAATCTTATATATATGGGAAAATAAAAACCTGGTATTTACATAATAGGAAAGAATGGGACAAAGAATTATTAAATCTACAATTGAAAATTGACACTTTAAAAAATAACTTACACCCCAAAGAATTGGGCTCAAATCTGGAATTAAAACAACTAAATCTCAAATATTTAGAAATTCTTAGTCATAAAGTAGCAATTAATTTAGAGAGGTTAAAATTACAATCTTATTCATCTAATCCAAAACATATGCATAGATTAGCAGCCAAAATGAAAAGTTTTCACAAGAGTAAACACATAATTGAAATATTAGACACATCTAAACACAATTCAAAACCTTCTTCAGATCTAAAAGATATTTTAGAGATTTTTCGTTCATATCATAAAACAATGAATAAAGCAAACTTAAACTTTACTAATAATATTTCAAAAATTGAATTTCTAAAAAACAATATAAATAATAAACTTTCTAAAGAACAAAATAATAGATTATTTAAATCAATATCATTAATAGAAGTTAAAGAAAGAATACAAAATATTAAAAATAATAAAGCCCCTGGTCTTGATGGCATAATAGGTGAATTATATAAAATTTTCCCTGATTCCGCTTTAAAGATATTAATGAAAGCACTTGAGGAAGTTCGAATAAGTGACAAACTTTGTCCTTCTTGGAAATATTCGCTAATTTCTCCCATTCTAAAGCAAGATAAGGACTCCAAATTTGTTTCATCATATCATCCTATTTCCCTATTAAATATAGATTATAAAATATTTACGTCTATTTTAGCAAACAGATTAAATCAAATGATGCCGACTTTAATAAACAACGATCAAACATGTTTTATACTGAACAGAAAAGTTCAGGATAATACTATTAGACTTTTAACTTTAATAGATTTTGCAAATAAAAAAAAGAATTATCACTCATCAGTCTAGATCTAGATAAAGCATTTGATTCTATTAACTGGACATACTTAATTATGGTATTAAAATAATATAATTTCTCCTCAGAAATCTTAAACTTGTTAAAAAAATGATATGAAGGTTCTATAGCGTATATTAAAATTGGCGCTTTTTATCTGGCCCACTTCAAATTCTAAAAGGCACTAGACAAGGTTGCCCTTTATCCCCACTACTATTTGCATTAGCAATAGAACCATTTGCTAATTTTATAAGAAACAATATAAACATAAAAAGTTTTGATGTCAATGAGAACTATTCTTCTAAAATTTTACTCTTTGCAGATGATATCTTATTAACTATTGGAAATATTGATTCATCTATTGATCAAATTATCAGATCATTAAAACTCTTTGAGGAAATCTCAAACCTTAGATTTAACCAAAACAAAACAGAAACTATTCTCATCAATAGAAAATTGAATAACACTCTATCTAATTACAATAACTTTAACTGGACCAATGATAAATTGAAATATCTAGGGGTTCATATTCTGTCTAAATGGAAGGACACTATAAATATAAATTATAAAATTTTATTAAATAAAATCACAGAATACATTAATAGATGGAAGAAAATGTTCTTTACTATAGAAGAAAGATTATCTCTGATAAAAATGATTCTATTACCAAAAATTCTTTTTTATCTTCAAACATTATTGGCCCCTCCTTCTAGAAAACAACTTAAACACATAAACACTATATTAATTAAATTTCTATGGTATCCTCAAAAACCAAGGATTAAATATGATTGGCACTATAAAAACTGGATTGAAGGAGGGATTGCTTTTCCAAATTTTGAGCTTTATGCTGATGCCATTATTCTTAATATAACAAGTCTGTGGTTAAGTCCAAAATACCATTCAAATTGGAAAGTTTACACAAAACAATACTATTAAGTAATTTTGACAAGTTTTTCAAAAACATATATTGTTCTGAAAATATTAAGCTATTTATAGTTATTAAAGAATTCTTCTTCAACAATGAGCAGGAAAAATCACATCTTATTCCTATAATTAAATATATCTTGCAAGATTTTAAAAAAAGTAATGAATAAGAACCTTTTGAACAACAATTTGTCCATTCTAATGTTTGCAATAATCTTAACCAAGGGATGCTTTGATTCCTTTAACATGATGAAAATAAAAACTATGGAAGAAAATGGGTTATTATTCTGGCATCAGTTTTTAGGAACTAATAATATTCATGATACTATCTTTTAGCCAGGTATAATATTTACCAAAAATAACTGGTTAAATATTCAAATCTTCAGAGAATTTATTTTAACGGAATTTAAAAGACATCATTTTCCTGCTATAACAGACCTCCCCAAAAAATTATCCATCCTCTTTGACTTCACCAATATAGGCTATAATAATGGTATCTCATTGTCAAGATTTTACAACATTCTTAGATCAGATCTAATAATATTAGACGACAATTTATGGAAATATATCAACAATTTCAACAACTCCCAAATACATATAAATGATAAAACTTTAATTCTCAGATCTGTTTACCATACCTCTTCTTCCACATATTGGAAAATTTTACATGGAAATTCATTCATAGAAGTTTTATTACACCAAAAAAGCCTCTAGAATAAGCAAGAAAGATTTTAATAGATGTTGGAGATGCGAGGAGCTAATAGATGCTGACTGGGCACATATGTTTTTGGAATGCAGAACAATAACCACATTTTGGATGGAGTTTAAAAATTTTATTAAAGCTTTGTGGTCAGACAGATGCGAGATCTCTGATTCCATGATACTTTTTAATGCACCAATGCCAAGGTATGTTCCACTGAATCAAATGAACCTCCTTTGGACTCTACTTGCTATAGCAAGAAAAACTATTACTAGAAATTGGAAATGTAAAAATAACCTCTCATTTAAGGAATTTATATCTTTTACTAAGATTATTTGTAGTAGGGAATTACAAACAGCTATGTTACACTCCTCAAACATGACTCATAAACAAATTGCCTGGATAAAGCTTAAAAAAACTATTAGACAAAATGTAATGTTATTGAAGATTTGGTATCTATTTTGGACTTTGTATATAGTTTTTGTAAAAAATTGATATTACGTTGTTTTTTCTTGTTAAAAATTGTAATTATACTCTTGAAAATCAATAAAAAATATGAGAACAAATTCTACATTTACAGCACTGGCTGAAGTCAATACAGGATTTACTTACTTCTGTCTGTCACTACTAGTCAGCTGATATTCTGCTGATATTTAGTACCTCTGGAATACCTTAGGTCATGTTGCTTCCCATAGGAATTGTGTCTCTCTAGAGGCATCATGGGCACTTTTAGATTAACTGTTGCTTAGCAAAAATGTGGAGCCCCCCCCAGTTTGTCCCTTTTCCCAATTTTTCCAAATACTGCTCTAGGAAAACTAGCATGGAGTGACTTCAGTACACCAAATACATCTTTTGATAAGTAAAGGCACTAGAGGTCTCCCCTTCGAAGGATCCAGACAATTTTTTTCTTTTTCTTCTTTTTTTTACATTTTTCTGATTGTTCTCTAACAAATCTAGTTCATTCCAGAATCTAAATCAGATTATAGTAACAATAAAAAGATGCCTTACTCATGTACCTTATAGAAGACTCCTTATAAAATGACTGTTTAAGATTATGCCTATACTATAATGCTTTAATAAGTTTAAAAAACTGTTCTAATTATACAATCCGTAATACTGTGTGTACAACACAATTATATTCTGTTTTCTTCTGTTTTCTTTTCTTTTTGTGCAGAATTTCACAAAATTACTGAAGATAACAATGAAAAGAAGAATATTGTCATTGTGGTTCCTGTTTCTGAAAAGCTGTTTGGTTTCATTTGTTTGTTTAATTCTATACAGAATTTTAGCTACAAAAAGTAACATAATATTCAGCTATGATGGGAAACAGTTAAACAGTACATTCAAAGCACATAGCTTTGCAACATTTCCTGCAATTAATGAGTATCCTGTTAATGGCAGAGAACAGCAAAATTCTCTATCTGATCCAAAAAATAATGCCACATGGAAATATCTTCCTGGCCGTTATAGTGTTGCATATCCATATAATTATAAATATCTTATCAATGAACCAGAAAAATGTAATGGAAATCCCCCTTTTTTAGTTTTAATGGTGACAACAAAGCCTAGTGATCAACTAGCAAGGACTGTTATCAGACAAACATGGGGAAATGAGAGTTTGATTCCAAATGTGTCTGTTGTCCGTGCTTTCTTCCTGGGACAACCAACGTCTGATATGAAATCTGTGACAGAGCTGATTCAAAAGGAAAGCAGTGCTTACCATGATATAATTCAACGAGACTTCTTAGACACTTACAGTAACCTCACAATAAAAACTATGACAGCAATGGAGTGGATAAGTGATTTCTGTCCAAACGCGTGCTATGTAATGAAAGTAGATAGCGATATATTCTTGAACTTACAGTATCTAGTAAACAATATACTGAACCCAAATATCCCTGCAAGGAAGAATTATTTCACTGGAAATTTTGTATACCCACACAGACCATATCGGAAGAAAAAAGGAAAGTGGTACATGCCAAAAGAAATATATCCTGATGCTAAATATCCTGCATATTGTACAGGGGGTGGATATACCTTGTCTGGTGACATAGCTTGGAAAATTGTGAACATCTCTCACATTGTAAAGCCTATACACATAGAAGATGTCTATGTGGGGATGTGTTTGAAAAAACTGAATATCAAAATAGAAAGAAATAATCTATTTAAGTTTAAACCTGTTCCACGTAATGTATGTATGTATAAAGAATGGTTAATAGGTCATGGTTTTAAGCCATACAAGCTTTTGAAATTATGGACAGACTTTCAGCAAAAGAAGGCATTTTGCACTAGTACCAAAAGTGTCTGATTTAGAGGCCACTGTGATGCAGCTGTTAGCGTTGTCACCTCGATTCTCGGCTGGAGCGCCTTCTGTGCAGAGTCTGCATGTCCTCTCTGCAGTCGAGTGAATCTAAAGACATGCAGGTATTTAGTTTTGAAAATTTAAACTTCAGCCCTTGCACAGGCACCCCAGTACCTTTCAAATGGTTTCTCTTTTGGCACTGCTGTGGTTGAAGAAATGTTTATATTGCTTCTTTAAAAGCGTTTTTGAGTCAATGCAAACATTCCAAGATGTATATGATTATGTGGTACATTTCATCTCTAGTGCTGCAGTTACAAAAGTAACATCACTGAACAGGCAGCACGTCTTATTGTAGTCATCGCTTTGTTTTATTTGGCTTGAACACTACACTATTATGTGGTGTCAGAAGTAAAAGACATATGAGTGGAATTACAATCTCCTACAGCTTTCTCACTGCATGACAATTAATAAGAAAAATGGAAACTGTGGAACCAGAAATTTAGTTTGAACTTGACTCTGAGCAGAGTAGTTGAGAAGCATAAGAAGGTGGAAGATGTCAGATTTCTGTATGTCAAGGAAATTGGAATCCTGTATAACATATTTTTGATTTCTTGTGGCAGAGAAAGAAACACTATGGTGATGAAAGTAAAGTTCTATGACTATTTTGATTCTGTAAATAATCAACCATGTATTTGCTA